>NW_019737392.1:527119-568916 GCF_002891405.2 Cryptotermes secundus
GTTAATAAGGTAGCATATACAGTAACAACAACAAAAATTAATATTCAGCACTATATACCTGTAACTACCACAAATTGTGACCAAATATTGAGGATCAAGATCGTTTATTTCCTTCTTAATAATTTCTTCTATTTGTTCAATTTCACGCCTTGGAATTTTCTTTTCGAAGTCTTCAAAATATCTGTAATAAGAATTATTTTGTTAGGTACAAACTGGAGTTACGTATTAGATGAACTAGGACATGAAAATATACTATTATGCAGACTCTACTAATACATAAGGAAAAGCAAAAATTACATAGGTTGAATATGTTGAATATGAAAGTGCAGCACACCAGAAGAGACTTGAAAAGGAAGGGAGAGGCCAGAAACAACAACCTGAGAGATTATCTCTTAGTTAAGTAACTGCAAAACTAGCTAACATAACCATCAGAGAATCCAAAGGACCTTAACTTACACAAGAGCAGGTTATTGGGGATGAGGTTAAAAGCATCTGAAAGATCACAACACACAGCATCAAATTGACACTGACCATTGACATTAGAAGTCATAAAGTCAAGAAACGTGACAAAATTAGCAACTGCAGATTTAGATTTGGTGAATCCATGTTGGCTGGGATTAAGTTTGACATAATGCTGATCCATATATTGGCTCTGGTATGACGTCATGGGCTTCCAGCCCCTTGATCGAGGTTCTTAAACTTATCACTCCACCCCCTCCCCATGCATGACTGGGTCACGTGGTGTTGCCATCTCCCCTCCTTTCTACCCCTGGGAGCCTTGCTTGGAAGTTAATTCGAGTTCGGAGTTTAGTTCTGGTTATGGATCCATAGGGCCTTGCTCACGGTGCCGAGCCAGCCAGAGTGATTGTCAAATTCCTGTTCGGCTGGGAGTCCAAGACTGGTTTCGGCAAGTAGTGGGCTGGTTTGCGGCCGGCAAGATTGCCTGCGGTCACCCGTCGTTGGGTTTGTAGTACGGCGGCGACTCGTACCAGTTTAGTTAAACCTGTGTTTATAATTTATATTGTGTATTTGGTTTAGACTCAGCCTGTGGCCCGGCTAGAAAGTAGTAGTTATGTTTTCATGCAACCAAGGCAAATTGTTGCGCCAGTAAATATGGGCCATTCTGCCCGAGTTAGATGGCGCTGTGTGCGAGCATGTAAATTTGCAATTAGTTGAGTTGTTCTGTTTAATTTCTTGGGCTCATGCGCTGTAACGATGATGAATTCTTGTCTTTGGTTATGTGTTAGTTGTGTTTATTAAATTCTGTTATTTGTTATTATATTGATTGCCATCATTTGTAACTAGATTTACCTCGCTACTAGCTTGGATCCCCTACTCTAACTTAGGGAGCGTCCGAGCACAGCACGAGAGCCGTATGATGGAGCACCGTTTCCCCCTCCGATTGAGAAAGGGTAGACAGAGCCGAAAGGTGCCAGAGAGTGATGGTGCTGTGGCAGCAGACCGTAAGACAGGCCAAGATGGCACAATGCAATACATGATGGTGAAAAATTAAGTCAACTCAGAGAAATTGTGAAGAACAGAAATGGGTCTACAGTTGCTCACAGCAGCTGAGTACCTCTTTTAAATACAGGTACAATAGCTGCTCCTTCCATACAACAGTCAACTACTGCTGAGTCAAGCTCAAGTTAAATATATTCCCAAGAATAGGAATAAAAATAACTGAACAGACTTTTACAACAAAGATGAGGATACTGTCACGTCCAAATTTTTAGAAGATTTTTGCCTATTAACACTGCAAATACTGGCATCAGAAATAGGGAAAGGAATAAGAACTCATAAGACTGCAAAAGATGAGGAATATCCATGCTTAGTGAAAGCATAAGCAACTGCACGGGGCTCAACTAAGTGTGCACCACTGATCTCAAGCTGGGAGCTGACTGTCTAGAAAATGTGGGAAACGCAACATCTCACAACCCTATGGGCCTCCACAACCTGTTGCAGGGATACCCTTACTTTTACTTTTTTACCAATAAGCAAGTTTATGCCATCAACAGTGAGGATTTCAACCCAAACACATTCAGAGCAGAGTTCTTAATGGAATCTCCCGTGGTGTCATGGTGCTAACAACTCAGTACCCTTGCCATCTGTTTTATAAGGTTTAGCACAGGGTAAAGAAACTAATACCTACTTAAGTCCTATCAGCTGATGACTGTTCAGCTTATCTTCATGCCTGCGGAGGTCCTCAATGGTTTTAATATCAGCATCCACAAGTTGCTTAGCTTTAGCTGGCCCAATCCCTGACACACGTGTTAGGAGATTAATTGCTGTGCTGGTATCATCTTCTCGAATCTTTAAGAAATTAAATACAAAGAAAAAATATACACTGCCATAGTAAAAACATACTAAGACCCCGCAGTGAAGTGTGCTCATCACTTAATGAGGAAAGAACTAGTTTCGGAAATACTGATAAGATGGCCGAAGCGAGGACAGACATGAAAAGGAGAGAAATGACGAATTTGATAAAATAGGTAAATAGGCAAAGGCAAAAATACATATCATGGAGGACATACAGAACTCAGTAGAAAAAACTGGATCCAAACATATATTTTTTGTACTGAATAATCATTCAGAACAGAATAATTTATGAGTATGGTGTGTAGATTTAAGTTCGTTTCTCGTCAATTATTTTTTGTCTAAATTTTTAAGTACAATGTTGCTTACTGTTTACAAAGTTCTATCTTGAGCATTGTTCAAATGAAACCCATTTGACAATTGTTTTGGAGGGAGTATAGGCTGTTAAAAATAATGGGTGCTCAGGCAGGCATCACACTGAAACACTAGCTGAAAGATCCCCTTTGTGACTGATGATCTTTCATGTACACAGCCATGTGACTGTCTGAAACTGGATGTACTTACTAGAAGCAACATGAATGGGTTACGAACGAAGAGCTCTCATACGAGTACTTTGAAAATCTCAGAGTTTTCTTTTTTATGTATTCTGTACTTATTGTAGTTTGAGGTGTTCCTAAGTGTTTTTAAATGTACTGAGGTAATTCCACGTGACAGTGATTAAGATCCATGCAGTGCAAATCACATACCTATCAGAAGAGACTGCATGTTTGTTACTCCTTGTGCCATTAAGTCCCTTATCTATTAACCTAATTAAACTTTTCCAGCATGCATCATCATTCACTGTGAAGCCATTAACCACCTAAAAGTATAATAATGTCCATTCTGAATTCATAACCAGCATATACCTTTTCCAACTTCTGCAATTTGCCTGTTTGAATAAATTCATCAATTTTTTTGGAAATTTTATCTCCAACACCATTTAGCTTTCGAGCCTCCTCTCCAGATTGAATACGGGTGGGATAGGCAGCTAATGCAATTGCTGCATTGCGGTAAGCATTATACTTGTAAATATTACGATTTACATTTCGTTCATAGTTTGCTAGCTCTGCAAAACAAAAACAAATGTAAGTTACTAAAGGAGTCAGAAGTATGAAACTGTGAATATGAATTTAATGAGACACCACTGCATTATGCGTGCATAGTTAGGAAAGGCCTTGATAATTGTTTTCCACATCACTGGGTGGGATTTGGTGGAAATGTTTCATGGTCACCAAGTTCACTATATCTCATGCCATCAGGTTTCTTTCTCTGGAGGGAAATTAGAGGATGTCACCCATAAAGATGTACTGACTATACCAGGCAACATACATACATACATACATACATACATATACATTTGCGTTTCAGATTATTCACAAATGTGCACAGGCACAGAATATAAAACATGTCAACAATCCAACAAGACATTGGAAACTTGTACATTCACAAACAAAATCACTAGCATATATAATCCATACTTGTCAAAAAAACACATAAAATTGTTAAAAGGAAATACAGATTGCAGCAAATACACATACAATAGTTAAAAAGCAATACAAATTGCAACAAGTACACATACAATAGTTAAAAGCAATACAAATTGCAGCAAGAATACATAAGCACAGCCAAGGACATAGAGTTAAAACGAAGTGTACACTGTCAGACACCTCTTGACAGGTCTTGACAGAAAAGCAAGAATTCCTCAAGAGTATAAGAAGGGTTTTGAAGCAATACATCCTTTAGTTTCTCAATAAACTGTTTTTTATCATGTACCAACTCAATTAAAAAATCAGGCAAACTATTAAAAACTTTTACACTCATACAATAGACCCCTTTTTGCCTCTTTGTTAGATGCGATTGAGGAACATGAAGGTTTCTAACTTGTCTTGTTGATTTACCATGAATTGTATGATTAAAAGTATAATGCCCCAGATTGTTTACCATTAGTATCATTAAAGATAAAATATATTGAGAAGCCAATGTCAAAATTTTTAATTTTTTAAAAACTGTTCTACATGATTCTCTGGGTTTCATTCCCAACATTATCCTGATGGCCCTTTTTTGTAAAAGAAAAATCTTCTTAGCCTCCCACGAGTTTCCCCAAAATACTATCCCATATCTCATAATTGAATGAAAGTATGCATGGTAAATCATCTTTAGTGTTTCAATATTGCTATACAATTTCATGTTTCTTATTGCAAAGCATGCCTTGCCCAATCTGGACAGCATCGATTCAATCTGTGACTTCCAATTCAGGGTCTTATCAATTTCAATGCCCAAGAATTTAACGTGGGTTTCCTGATGCAATATCTCATCATTAAACTTTAAATGTATAGACATATTATCTCGATTAGTTGTATCAAATTTTACCACTTTAGTTTTCTTCAGATTTAGAGACAGGCCATTAACTGCAAACCAACGGCTTAAAGAATTCAACACTAAGTTAGACCTTACTTGGATTTCATCAATATCAATACCAGACACTACTATGCTTGTATCGTCTGCATACAACAATAACCTATCATCAGTATTTAATGCTGATGACAGGTCATTGATATATAAAAGAAACAGCAAGGGACCCAAAATCGAGCCCTGCGGCACTCCATATTCAACAATCTCCCATCCTGAACAACATTTTTCATTCCCATTAGTATACAATTCCACTCTTTGCCTTCTATTTCCCAAATATGATTTCAACCATCTTAAAGTTTTACCACCAAGTCCATATACAGCCAACTTGCTCAAAAGGATATCATGCACCACACAATCAAATGCCTTTGTCAAATCACAGAATATTCCTAATGAAAGACAGCGTCGTTCCAAAGTTTCTAATATATGATTAGTTAAGGCATAGATTGCAGATTCTGTACTTCTATTTTCTCTAAATCCAAACTGAGCAGATGAAATTAGATTATTTGTATGTAGGTGCTGCTTTATCCTATTATACATCGCTTTTTCAAATATCTTGGAGAAGATTATTAACAGTGATATTGGTCTATAATTTGCCATAACGACCTTCTCACCTGTTTTGTGTAAAGGTCTTACTGACGCAAATTTCATTCTATCGGGAAAAATTCCACGTTCAAGTGATGCATTAAGTATATGTCCAAGTGGTTTACTTATTTGATTAATGCTATATTTTAATATTCTGCTAGAAATACCATCATAGCCTGTAGAATTTTTCGATTTTAGTGTCTTAAGTATATTCTTTATTTCCACCTCAGTTACGGGTATTAATTTCAGTTCAGGTAAGTTATCATACTTAAGGTTATTTAATAATTTAATTGCCTCACTTTTATCAGCATTTTTTGTTGCCAAATTCTTAGTTACAGTTATAAAATGTTTATTAAATATTCTCACTAATTCCTTAGGATCCGTTACTCTACTTTCTCCCACTTGCAATTCTGTTACTTTATCTGAGACCTGGTTTTTTCCGGATTCTTTATTAATAATCTTCCAAGTTACTTGTATTTTATTTTCTGAATTAATTATTAATTTTTGATAATACAGTCTCTTTGCTTCTCTTATTACTCTTACTAGTATCTTACAATATCTTTTATAATATAACTTCAAACTATCATCACTTGATTTTTTAACTAAGATGTATAATGCTCTCTTATGCTTACAAGATATTCTTATGCCTTTCGTTATCCAATTATTAGAGTCTTTCTTTTTTTTATATACTATGGGAAAGCTATTTTCAAAGATTGATAAAAAAATGTTGTGAAAGATATTAAATTTCATATTTACATTCTCTTGATTATAAACTTCTATCCAATTTTCATTCTGTAAAGCCCGTTGAAAACATACTATGTTTTCCTCATTAATGTCTCTATATGCTCTAACATGATCACTTTGCCTCATCACCAGCATGTCTCCAAGTATCAGAATTTGCCCATCGTGGTCCGAGAGACCATTTATAGCAGAACAAACTTGGAATTTGTTATAAGCATTCTTGTCTATAAAAAAATGATCAATCAATGAGACAGAAGTAGTACTTATTCTAGTTGGAAACTCAATTATTTGTGTTAAATTATAAGTATCTAATAAAGCTTGTAATTGTACTTTTTTACAGTTTTCACTAAGGTAATTTATATTCGTATCACCACAGATTATTGGTTCCAATTTAAGGCTTACTAGATATGAAAGTGTGGAATCTAGCCGCTCGATAAATTGACATATATCTCCATCAGGCGCTCTATAAATACATAAAATACATAATTTCCTATTATTTAAAATTATCTTTACAGCACAGACTTCGAAAACCCTTTCCATACTTAAATTTTTGAGATCTAGCTCTTGATATGATAAATCATCTTTAACTAAAATACATACTCCACCATTCTGACACATGGCACATAACTGCAACGGATGATGTGAGAAACCCAGTTGATTAGACATGTATGCGAGTCTTTCATTGAATGATAACATTGTAATTGCTGCTATCATCACATTCAGCATCTACTGTAATAATATATCACAATATGAATAGAAAAAACAACACATGCGAGAGTTTTGGTATTTTTATTTTGTGATCTTGAATGACCTTGTACAGTACTATTCTCTGCAATGCTATGAAAACATGTAGTCTCATTTCACAAACTCCAAGCTGACCTTGCTATTTCCATAACCTCTCCACACTAAAAAAACTCTTTCCCTTTTGAGCTCACTTGACACTCCCCCATTTTTATTCAAATTTTTCCTGATAACATAAATGCATTAGGGAAGTATTCCAGGTAGCTAAAGTTGTTCACCCATCCTACATAAACATAATCTATATTCTAATATTTTCATTTGTGTACAGACATCAGAAAAATGAACCAAAATAAATGGTAATAAGTATCTGCAATGTTCAAGCTGCTAATTTCAGCATGCCTGCATTTTAACTTTTTACTCATATCTTCGTTTTGCCATTTCTTTTAAGGATTCTTTATCAACCCATAATTCCAATCATTCCACCACTGCTTCAAATTCATTTCACTAACCATGAGATGTGCGATAACCCTGAGCTCGCGTCATGTTACCACATTATATTCAGGAGGGCTTCATCTTTGACTGGTTGTTCTTTTATTGGGTACCTTCGCATTACGTTTTCCTCTCAGCCCATAAATCACACTAATGAAAATCTTCATTGGATGGTATACAATCAACACGGTTCTCAGCAGACAATACATTATTAAATAAACGAAGGAATCAACTGACATCAATGAGAATTTTAACCTACCTGTCAGAAAATCGCAAAAATCGTGATTTGGGTTACTTTCGATGGATGGTGCCTTCCTCTTGCTCATTGATCCAGTTTACGATACTTCATCATTAGCAGCCATAAAAACTTCTTAATTTAAAACTCATTCTGTTTCAAATTATAACGTCTCACCTCTGACAAAGGCAGCACTGGGCATACTATTTACATCGTGGAAGCCGCCCACAATAGTGCACGGGTCGTCTTCTTCTTCTTCCTCTTAATTAATGTATGGCAAAACAATACCTTCTTCTTCTTCTTCTTTTCTTCTCAACGGCTGACCAAATTAATATCTTTCGCCAAATGCGTCCTGATCCTGTGATATTTGACAGGTGTTCTATTCAATGGGGAGAGATTGGGCCCAATTGAGTGGATTCCACCTGAAGACGGAGATAGAATGCAGTATCCGAAACGTTGTTTTAAATAAATCAATAAAAGGTAAAGCTACCCCTGTAACAGGCCGTGAGACGTCGAGGCTCCCATATAGTCTAGACAATCGGCTCACAGATGGCGGTGAGGTTGGTAGTCTTACGCGCCGGGGGCCCTTTACGCCCCAGGAAGATTCCTGCTGTTCATTTCGTTCATTTCTGTTAAAGGCTGAGTCGACCTCAGCGCAAGAGTGCGGCCAGAAGGATTACGTAAATTGAAAAAAATCCACCTCATCGGGTATAGAACCCACGACCTTCCGACTTGTAGTGCCTCAACCAATTACGCTACCGCATGCACTTTTAAATAAAATATTACGAGGGTTGCTGTCCAGAAACAATACTTGTCCACCTTTTGTTTTGTTTATGCATTTATGGTTGTCCTGCACTGTTTATAATATTTGCACAAAACTGTTAACAATGCCTGTTGTTTTTGGGCTAGTAATAAACTGAGTGAGGTAGGACATGGCACTTTTAATTGGGTTAACCTTCTTTATAGTTCTGATATTGTCATTGCTATTGCATTTCAACAGCCTGTGTTGCATATCAATATTTCCACTTTCACACGGGTTTGTGTTAGCTTTTCTGATTATGTTTTGTAAGGTTTTATTTTCCCTAGTGGGGTAGGACTAAGTTCATTTTATACTGTGGCCACTTCTGGCCTATTTTACCAGCCCCAGATGATAGATGAGGGGAATTTTGGAGCAATTGGTGGAATGAATATTGACAGGGGAAATTCAAATACTTGGGGAAAACCTGCCCCAGCGCCACTTTGTACACCACAAATATCACATTACCAGACTCAGGCTTGAACACGGGCTGCCATGGTGAGAAGCTAGCAACTAACCACTGAGCTATGGCGTGGCCTTAGTAGTGGGTTATGACAACCTTTAGCAGTTCTTAGTTCTAGTATTATCAGTTTAGTTATTATTCAGGAGAGTCTGTATTTATCGTACCATTGTTTTATGTGCACCCATGGTTGAACTTTTCTGTAACATTTGTTTGGTGCTGTTAGTTTTGTTTGTACCCAGATGTCTTCTCATTTGTGTTTTGATAATTTATTGTCACAATTTTTTATTGTGACTATGGACATGGTTTGGATTGATGATTTGATTTATTGACCACTTAACAGAGTGTAATCACAAGTAATTATAGTGCCATCACTAATCTCCACACTTTACAAATCACTAGAGCACACGTTAAGCCCTCTCAGTCTGTGTTCACCAGTCGATTCTTGGTAACAGATCTTAACAATTTCTTCAGCTTCTGTGCTCATGTCATTGCCCGCTGGCTAAAAAGTCATAGTCAAAGTCAAAGTTATGTTACAACCAACGGTCAAACAGCCAGTCTGTCTTGGAATAAAGCACCCATCTGGGGCTTAAGACTAGATCTTTATTAGAGTCAGACAGTTGCAGGTTTGTTGATGTGGGGTGGTTTCTCTGATGAGAGGACAGGTCTCTTGCTTGCTAGAGTCACAGTCAGCAGTAATAAGGCTGTCAGAATGTACAATTTACACGTTATTAAATGTATCTATAGACATGTACAGGGCCTCTGTCAGTCCAGACTCAGTACAACAGAACATACCCTATCATTAGTAGTTCCTACAATAGTATTTCAGCCATATATATTGATAAGTGTTGCTTTTTTTTAGTTTCAGTTTAGCTATCAAAATGGTTATTCCTGTTTCTTCTGTCAATCCAGTTTTGTTTGTAGGTGGACATAATTTGTTTGGTAATGTTTGGAGAGTTTCTGTTTGCTTTTTTGCTTCATGATTATGTTTTGTGTATACAATATTACATTCTGAGGTTGTGTAAAGCAAGCCGCTTTTTTATTTTCAGTGGATTATCAATTATCCTTAATTCTATATGTGCTTTTATCATTCCAATTTTGAGTTCTGCATAAAATTTTTCCTGAGTAGTGGGTCTGGCAAGGGGTCCATTCAGCCTCATGAAGATAACTGAGGAGCTATTTCAAGTTAATAGTGGCTCTGGTCTAGAAAACTGAGATTAATGGCTGTGGGGATCCGCTGCGCTGACCACGCGACACCCTCTGTCCATTTAAGTTGGCACTAACTTCACCAACAAGCGGCAGTCACTCGGTCAGTATACTTCACTTGCTGACTACAGGCCACAGAGCTTTTATACCATTTTTTCTGTTGCTGCTGTGAGTAAAATTTGTTTTTTATACTGTGTACTTATGGTTTTTCTATCTATGAGGCAGTTTGATGCCAGTTGTTGTTTTCTTAGTTTTAGTGGTACTATTGTGTGTTCAATTTTCAGTACCACACTGTATGGACAGAAGTATGTTCCTGTTATGTGAAGGCATGTATGTTGCATTATGTCTACTTTGTCAAGGTATCTTTTGGCTGCTGATCCACAGTGTACTTACATACATATTCTAAAACATCGCAGATTAATATGTATACTATTCTTCTCATGAAGTGGTTTTGAGGTTGAAATTGCTATTGCAAAGTTGATAAGGCATAAATTACCAGGTAATGACAAAATTCCGGCAGAATTGATTCAGGTAGGAAGTAAAGTATTACACGTTCTAAGATCCATAAGCTAATTAATTCTTTTTGGAATAAGGAAAAATTGGAAGGAGTCTATTATTGTACCAGTTTACAAAAGGGTGATAAAACTGACTGCAGTCATTATCATGGGATATCACTGCTATCAGCTTCATACAAAACTTTACCCAATATCCTTCACTTAAGGTTAGGTCCATATAGAGATGAAATTATTCGGAAAACAAAATGTATAGTCAAGTCCATATAGGTAAACATTTGTCTGATAATTTCCCTATCCAGAATGGTCTAAAACAGGGGTCTCCAAACTTTTCGAACCGCGGGACACATTAGGTAATTCAGCACTTTCAACGGGCTGGATAAAATGAGAAATTAATAACTCTAGGTATATGAGTTTTATTGAAAGCACAGAATTTCATAAACTAAATAAAAAGTACGTGAGAATAAATTATCATATATTAATGACAACAGACAGTAGCAGCAAATCCTTATATTTTCAATACAAATTATAATAAAACAACTAATGTGAATGATGGAACTCTTTTTGCATTCTTAAAATCTGATTACATTGAGGTTCAAATTTTGAAACACTAATCAGAAGTAGCGACTTTAAATGTTCATCGGATAAATTTACCCTGTATTTTGACTTGATGTACTTCATCTGGGAAAAAGTTTGTTCACACAGATATGTCGTCCCAAAAATGGAGATAAATTTACAAGCAAATTTCTTTAAATTTGGAAATTGCTCAGTGTTCAGAAATTTATAAAATTTGATCAAATTTCCTTCCTTGTATTTGACTTGGGACATCTGCAGCATCACAGTCAAACGGATTTTGAAACAATCTAATTTCCTGAGCACTGGAATCCAAATCAGCAAATCGCTTCCAAAATTGTTCTTTCAAAACTGAAATGACTAAATTTGCAAATGAGGAAGGAAATTCTGCTTCACCCTTTTTATGCAACTCTGCACAGTATAGCACATGAACAAATTTACAATTTTTCACTTGGCTTCCCAGAAGTATCAACTTTGCTCTGAATGCCTTGATAAGTGCAAATAAATCACAGACTAAATTATTTTCACCCTGCAACTTTAAATTCAAATGGTTCATATGGTTCACCAGATCAGCAAAGAATGCTAATTTCCAAAGCCACTCAGTATCTGATAAAAGTATTTCATGATGATTTTTCTCAGTAAGAAATATATCAATTTCATTCCTGAGCTGAAAGAAGCGCAAAAGAACCTTTCCACAGCTAAGCCATCAAACTGCAGTACATATGTCAGGTCAATAAGCTCGGAATCACATTTACCAGTACTCATTGGAAAATTAGTTCAATTGGTGCATTTCTGCACAATTCTTTCGTGGGCCGGATAAAATCACATCGCGGGCAGGGTGTGGCCCGCGGGCCGTAGTTTGGAGACCCTTGGTCTAAAACAAGGAGATGCTATATTGCCACTATTTTTCAACTTTGCTTTAGAATACCCATTATGAAGGTCCAAGAAAACCAGGTGGGACTCAAATTAAATGGGACACATCAGCTGCTGGTCTCTCCTGATGATGTGAATCTACAGAGTGAAAATATAGAGACCATAAAAAAAAACACACAAATGTTTTTTGTAATTAGGTTGATCCGGAAGTAAACACAGAGAAAACTAAGTATACATTATCCTCACAGCACCAAAATGCAGGGCAAAATCATGACACAAAGATAGGTAACAGATGTTTTGGAAATGTGGCATAGTTGAGATATTTGGGGACTATAAGAAATCAAAACTTGATTCAGGAGGAAATTAAGAGGAGAAGGTATTCAGGTAATGCTTGCTACTATTCAGTTCAAAATCTTTTGTTTTCTAATCTGCTGTCTAAAAGCATAAAAATTAGAATACACAAAACTATAATTTTGACTGTGGTTCTGAATGGTTGTGGAACTTGGTCTCTGATATTAAAGGAGCAATACAGACTGAGGGTGTTTGAGAACAGGGTGCTGAGGAGAATATTTGGATTAAAGAGAGATGAAGTGAGAGGAGGTTGGAGAAAGCTACACAATGACGAGCTTCACAACTTGTACTCTTCACCAAGTATAATTAGAATGATCAAGCCAAGAAGGACGAGATGGACAGGGCATGTAGCATGAATGGGGGAGAAGCAGAATGCATATAGGATATTGGTGGGAAAGCCAGAAGGAAAGAGACCACTATGAAGACCAAGATGTAAGTGGGTGGATGATATAAATAAGGATCTTAGAGAGATGGGATGGGATGGGATGGTATGGATTGTACTTATCTGGTTCAGGATAGGAACCAGTGGAGGGCTCTTGTGAATATGGTAATGAACCTTCAGGTTCCATAAAATGCTGGGAAGTTCTAGAGTAGTTGCACAATTGGCGGCTTCTTATGAAGGGCTCGGCTTCATGAGTGAGGGAGGACAAGATGAGTAGGGCATGTATCACACATGGGTAAGAAGAGGAATGTATATAGGATTTTGGTGGGAAAGCCAGAAGGAACACCACTAGAAGAGCTAGATGTTGGTGGGAGGATATTATCAAGATGAATCTTAGAGAAACAGGATGGGTGGTAAGGACTGAAATGATCTGACTCAAGACAGGGGCCAGTGAAGGGCTCCTGTGAACACTGTAATGAACCCTTGGGTTCCATAAAACGTTGGGATATTCTTGAGTAGGTGCACAACTGATGGCTTCTCAAGAAGGGCTCAGCTTCATGAAGTTAGTGATCATCACCGCAGGTAATCCATGACTACTTCATGTGTGGGCACCTGAATTCTTGCTTACCAGTAGGCAGGATGTGCACTTTTTGTCAACTTTAATATTATGAGAGTCTACCTCATTATCTCCTTGAATGTGATGCTGTGTAGTCCAGTATTTCCCTCTCCCCCATTCTTCACACTCACTGCTGTGGGAACCTTAGATCCACCATATGTAACCAATTATATCATGTTCTCAACTGTATGCAAATATCTTAACATTTAACTCCCTCCTCCAATGTCATCAACTCCATGCAGTAGCTAGCCTTCAAAATCTCATGCATCCATGGGTGTCGCCATGATTTTTTTCGATAAGAAAATTTGCTTACATACCTACATTTAAGCCATTTAATACTAATTTTACTGTTGCTCTAAGGTATTCAGGATGCATTCCTAAAGTTAATTTTGATTTTTGCCAATATCCTTTTTTAGTTTTGAGTTTTTCCAGATGCCTGGCATTGACAATCAGGACAGAGGTCTCATTTTTTTCTAAGTTGTATTCATTTATGACTCATAAGACAGTGTCTTAATTGTTTTAATATATCAATTTATAAAATATCTGAATAGTCTGAATATTAAAATAAAAAAAAAAGAACTCTCCACAAACAAGTAGTTCAAATGGAAAATATATTATTATGGAAGATGACAACAGATTATGGCATGTACTTAATTTTTTTATAACACACTAGGTTTTTAAAAACACCATTTAAAAAAGCAAAAAAATATACTATGTACAGATTATAAAGTCATTCTTTGTACACTGTAGTATCATCTTTCGTATCCAACCATAAATACATACATAAGAAAAGAGTGAAACAAACTATCAAGCATCATATCTGATATTGCTAAACTGAGTTATTTCCTTCATTTTTCTGCAAGAGGCAAGATTTAAAACTTTCTGAAAAATATGCAGAATGATTGTCAACCTGAGCTCTGAAACTATGAAATATAATTAACCTTTCATCATAATAGGACTTTTACACTGTGCAACTGAAAGAACATAATGAGAGCAATGGTCACGATTACACATAAAAACACTCATGAATATAGAATGAAATACTCACAAGATTACCTGAAAAAAATCACTATTTTGAGATTGTTTTCACAAAATAACTGATTTACAAAGATGACTGAGTTTTTAAAATGGAAAATGAGGTAAGTGTCCAAGCATTTTCTATATATTCAGTGCAGGCACTGTTTGATACTTGAAACCTGAAAGTCATATTCAAAAGCTCCTTGAAAAATTAAAGTTATACTCAGTGTATCTCCATATTTCACTCAGTGTGTCTTGAGTAACAGTTGCAATAATTGTAGATATTCAGAACTGTAACACTGCTTTAGTCAATAACTGTTTCTTTTCATAATTACATCAATTACACACATGCATGCACATACACACCTTTTAACATTGAACTTAAGTTTAATGCCAATTAGAATATTTTAATATTTAATATATTTCATAACATACATGCATTACTTAAAAAACATACCTGTACAATGAACTGCCATGTGTGAAAAATAGCCAGAGAAGGGAGGTATAGCGGACAGAATGGAGGGTGATTGTAAAGGCTCTATGTACCTGATGATGGCCACAATAGGCCAAAACATGTAGTACATGCAAACATACGGCATGTATATGCAAGAATGTGTTGACTCAGCAATAATAAACAATGTATTACAATATGACGTTACAGTATATTATTCCAAACATGTAAGATAACCTCTTTATCACAACAGTCTCCCATACTGAGGTCAAATTACTGCCCCTGCCTCACATAATTTTATACCCATTCCTTCATCCAGGGCTGCAGTTAAGAATGCATGGAACTATACTTCCACTTCCCCATACCTATTTCAGTGAAATCAGTCTTTCTTACACGAAATCCAAGACTTATCTAAGATGGACCAAGTCTCATATGCATACTGTGTGGAGCATTGTGGAGTTGAGGATTTGCTGCCAGTTCTATATATTAACCCACTTGATATTTCTCTAAAATCAAACAGTATGTTTTGTGTTATTTGCTCCTCTTCTAAGCTTATGCCTAATCCTAAACCATACATGTTGACAAAGTATCAGTATTATAAACATACATATCATACTCAGAGTTATGATATACATGTAAAGCTGCCAGAAGCGGGAGGGTAGCCACAGGACAGCATAGAGCATGGTGTCAGTGGTACCATCTGAAAAATATAAAACATCTGTAATGTGCAGAGTAGAAAAAGACAGACAGAAGAAATTCAATTTAGTAAAGGAGGCAAAAAGAAACTGACATTTCATGTGTGTAGTAGGTCATTTAGTCAAGTTAATCAAGTACTGTGTAACACTGGAAGTTGCTTCTGACTTGAATTCAAAAGAGGCTTGATTTTAATCTTGGACAGGGCACTGACTATCCAAAGATTTGTTGTTGTTTTCCTCAGTCACTCCAGGAAAATGTTGAGATAGTATGATAAATTCAGTTACAGCTGCTTCCCCTTACATACCTCCCAATTCATTATTCACTCTCATCCATTCATTCGATACTGTTTATGCTGAGTTACTAAGTAAAGTAAAGTAAAACTATCCCTGTACCAGGCCGTCAAGGCCCATAGGGTTGTGAGACATTGAGGGTCTCACATTATCTAGACAATTGGCTCAAAGATGGTGGTAAGGTACTAATAGTGTCATTAAATAAACTACAAAATAAACGGATATGAAGTTGATTATGAACAGTAACACATAGGCATGTGTGAAGAAGCAGCTACTGCCAATTTTGAAGAGATACAGCATTTGCTTCAATGGAGTAGAGGATTAGATAGACAAAATAAGAATAATTTCTCTCCTGGGACAAATATATTGACCATTTAGGATTCATTGTGTGTATGGGATAGGACGTGCTTCTCTAAATGTGTATCTTTGATAATTTTGCCTTCTTGTGGGGAACTAAAGCTCTCGATATTGAGTCGTGGCAGAATAACCACTGCAATTGGTGTTGACAAAATGCTACTACTAAATGTAGGCTAAGATAGTTTAAATTCGGTTTGTATATTTCAGTTTTATCTTTTCTCTTTTACTTATTGAATTACAAATAACTAGTGGAACAGATTTAATTTTAAACCAATTAATTAATACATTATTTATATCTTATCAGAGTAAATGGCACAATTTTTGTGGGCAAAGTGAAGTGTGCTTCTCGCTACCACCTATAAACATGGTTTCAACACAAGCAATCATCATCATAGTCTTCATATAAAAAATACTAAGCTTGAACTATTTACATCAACTTGTCCTTTACATTTACACCTGTTCAGATATTTGGAGATTTAATACCTTATGAACAAACTACTGTGTGTCCGATAATTATCAAAACTACACAAGTCAGAGATTATGTATCATAATAGTTAAATTAAAATTCATTTTAAATTAAATATGTGATATATTTTGCCACTTTGATTAGTATAAATCATTATTAAATTGAGTATAAAATTTGCACTTTCATCTTTCAGTGGAATATCATAAACACTGGCCATAAAAAGGATGCCAAACACTGGCATCATTACAAAAACGTTGGTTTCTGGGGCAGCTACAGGTGGTAAGATATCCTGTTGTACTGAACACACTGAATGGTAGTAAGGGCTGACCAACAAAATCAATGGAGATCAGAGATAAAAGCTCCATACTCAGCCATTATATCCCTGGTACTACTGCAGAGAAAGGCTTGGTAGGTCTCAAAATCTGTGACAAGAGAACAATTTCTCCCCTACTACAAACCAAACCCCAGTCATCCAGCCCATACCCAATACTGTAAAAAAGTAAAGCTATCCCTGTATCAGGCCGTGAAGGTCTATAGGGCTGTGAGACGTTGAGGGCCCCATTTTATCTACACAATCGGATCAAAGAAGGTGGTAAGGTTGTCAGCCTTACACGCCAGCTGCACTTTACTCCCCAGGAAAATTATTTAATTAATTCCTGGTACTCATTTCTGTTAGCGGCTGAGTCGACCCCAGGGCCATAGTGCTGCCGGAAGGATTAGGTCAGTTGAAAAAATTCAATGACCTCATCGGGACTTGAACCTGTGACCTTCCGGCTTGTAGCATACTGCCTCAACCAATACAAGTATTTTGTTTGTTGTTTATTTAATGATGCTGTTAGTAACTTAGAAACTTAAGACTATATAGTGTCAAATTACTGGACAATAATGAGTAATGAATCGGAAAGAACGTGGAAGAAAATGGTTGTGACATAATTTAAGGTATCACCCAGGTAAGTGCCTGGAGAGTTTGAAGAAAACCATGCAAAACATCAGGATAATTAGTGTTCTGGTAGAGATTTGAACCAGGCCCCAGACAAGAAGTATTAGTGCTTGAGCTAATTTGTTTGGTATGTATGGACATGAAATGGCAAACTATATCTGATTATAAACAGATGCATACATATTCATAAGGTTTACATACAATATTAGGCCCTGGAAAACAAAGATGATGCATTTAAATTATATTAGAGTTGCACTTACCAATTACTGCTGCTCCAAAGCCCATGTTTGAAACACCCATACGATATGAACAGGTGGGCACCATCAGTTCATGTACAAGCCCAGTATTCAACTGGTACTGCCACACTGGGCCAGCATTAGGGGGCAACATCTCTGCTAATATTCTTTCACCTGTCTCTGCATCAGCAGAGATGTGCCGGGATTTGTGGTCATGTGCAGAGAATATTGCATGAGGACGGATTTGGGTCACAACCTAACAAGAATGGATAGATTTTCTCCATTTGATTTGGTTCATCCTGGTCCATCACACTAGCAATATTACATCACATTACATTGCATTGCATTCCATATATCCAAAGTCAGTCAAAATGACTGTAGGATGTGGAATATGTCATAGAATTACAAAACATATTTAAAGACCCAATGGAGTTCTCACACGAGAGAACCAAGAATACACAGTGACTACACACAAAGCTATTTAAAGATACATAAGTTATTTTCTAGACAACAGGTATTCATCAACAGAGTAGAATGAATGTGTATTTAAGGACCGTTTCACTGCTATTTTAAATCGTGCCTTTTCATTCATAAGACCTTTGAGATCAGATGGCAGGTTATTAAAAATGTTGATCCCATCATAATATGCGCTTTTCTGAAAGCATGAGAGGTTAGCAATTGGTTTATGAAGACAGTGTTTGTGTCTTGTGTTAACACTGTGTACATCCACATTCGTCTGAAAATGTTCTTCGTTACTTGTAATGAAATTTATTAATGAATATATAAAGTAAAGCTATCCCCATACCAGGCTGTGAAGGCCCATAGGGTTGTGAGACATTGAGGGTCCCACATTGTCTAAACAATCGGCTCAAACATGGAGGTAAGGTTGTCAGCCCTACGCACTGGCCGTGCTTTACTCCACAGGAAAATTATTTAAATAATTCCTGGTACTCGTTACTGTTAGAGGTTGCATAAACCCCAGGGCCTAGTGCGGCTGGAAGGATTACGTCAACTGAAAAAAATCCAATGACCTCATCGGGACTTGAAGCCGCGACCTTCCAGTTTGTAGCACATCTCCTCAACCAACTATGCAACTGACTATTACATTGTGTTTGGTCAATATCAATACATACATACAATATCATCACAATGCCATGAATATAAAATTTGATCCTTTAAAAACTACAGTGGCATGCATGAATACATTAAAATATTTATAAATTAAGAAAAAACATTTTGTCAGTCACACTGGACGGAGTTCATTATCTTCTTATGATTTTCTCCAATTCTGCAGCATAATCATTCCTCAATTTAATGAAAGCCCCATTTAATATTTCTTTGGGAAGTAGTGGATGTAAATACTGAAATTAATTAAAATCTTGAGTGAAGGAAATTTAACACTAAGACTGAACAATAAACAGGGCAAAACTTTCAACTGAAGAAAGTCAAATGGAGGTGTCAATGAACATTCTTTCAGAATATGCATCTCTCATTAACTTGATATTCATTTACTGCAAGTACAACTGTACTGCTGATAGAACTGATCAATAATACTGAAACATGCAGCACAGAGGCACAACATGTATTTATTTGTATTTTGTTAAATACCAATTTACCTAAAAATGTTCTAGATAAAAACTGCTGATCTGAATCAGACATATCAATTTAATCTATGTTTTTCATGTAATTTGTATGCATTTTTTGCATGAACTTTTCTACCAGACTATCATTCATACACTGTTATAATGGTTGTTTGTTTAAATTGTGGTTAATTCTAATTTCAGCTGTTTCAAATATCTGGTAAATGTGTTTATGTTAAAAAGACAATACCTGTTGTACAAACGTTGATGGTACAAAGAGCAAGGGCATATGAGTGAATATTATACGTGTCCTATTCCCTTGTAAATGGCTTATATTTTTTTCTCGTTTTGGAACAGTATAAGCTATCCTACTGACCTGAAAGAAAAATTAATGTCAAGATACAAGAGGAATATAGGCTTTCACTGAGGTGAAAACATGAAATCTCATACAATGACAAGCATGTGAGATAAAAAATCTAATATATGCAATGTGCATTCCTCCCACAAAGTAACAGAACATGTTTCATAATCATAAAAACAATGGGTAAATTAATTACCTTCTAATATATATATTTATATATATTGTTGATGGATTTGCTCAAAGCATTAAGATATGGAGCCCCCCAAAAAAAAACAGTAAACACGTTCAGACTGTTGCTAGGCAGCAGCCAGCTGGTCTGGCTGGGTAGCGATCATGTGGGAACCCCAACAGATACGCATGCAACAATAGAAGAGCTGTGTTTCTCTGTGCATGGTTGGTATCAAGAGGATATAAGATTCAGTATAGTTCAGTTCAGCCAGTTGACAAAAAGGGAACTCTCAAATCTGAGAGAGTAAAATATGGAGGCAAGTCCCACAAGACTTGCACCCAAGAAGATTGCACTGACAAGGACCAGCAGCAATTGTAAATGACAGAAAGAGTGTTCCACATTAATGAACCTGCAAATGTCTGATAGTAATAAAAAACTGGTCATAAGCCCTAGATGATTGCTCCATTCCAACACAGACTGGCCAACTGATCATCAGTTGTAATATAAGACTCAGACTTAATTCAGCCGGTTATCAATGGGAGACAGCCACAGGAAGTGAGTAGTTGGAGAAGAACTAGACATCAGCCTGTGAAGACTTAACATGTTATTTGAAGACTTTATGTGTACTGTAGTACAGTGATATCTGGACTGTGACAGTTATAGTTCCTGTGTATAAATCCTTTGCCAGGAAATGGATAGTGAAAACTTTGCAGAGGAATAGCCATTGTTGAGACATGTAACCAAGCAACAACTAGTGAAAGAAGACTTAAAAGACGTATTGTGAGTTACTGTAAATTGTTTGAGATTAAGAGTGATTGTAAAAGAAGGCATTAATAAATCCAAACATCCAATTCAGGACCTGTTATTATCCATCATAGAGCCCCAGACATGTGACAGTTTTTTACATTTCATGTTTGGGAAGCAGCCTAGGTGAAGCAGGTTTGAAGTGCCTAACAAAAAGAATTTCCTGTATTTATTTATGTTCATATTTTTCACTTTATACTGTTGTCCAAATGTATTGCAATTTATATAATTCAAATAATTAAAACTTCAGTCTAAATGACAGGAAATTCTTACTAGGATAGCATATTATCACTGCAGTAAATTCTATAATTTTATATGTTTCGTGATAAACTTTCCATATATCTCATTTCATTAACCCTTACATTACAAGCAATTTGTATAAATCTGCATTGGCTCCTGTGTTGATGATTTTGGAATTTTCCTCCCTACATTATTTTGTGTATGGTACTGCAAAAAGAACTGTTTCTGACAACTGTTGGCAATGCCCTGAATTCTATAAACATGATTTTTCAACTTGTATGTAGATGTAAACAAAGATAAAGGAAAACTAAACATACAAGGTCCGTATAAAAAGTATCGGGAAAAGTTCCGGGAAAATAAATTTATTTCAGATATTGCTACAATGCCTCAAAATTCTTCAAAATACATCCCTTGTGCATCGATACACTTCTGCCAACAGCGTTGCCACGAGACGAAGGCTCCCTGGTAGGCGGATTCCAGAAGGTCCTTAAGGGTCCGCGTGCAAGCCTCTTTGACGGCACTCAGGGTCCCATGATGGCGCCCTTTGAGGGAGGATTTCACTTTTGGGAACAGGTAAAAATCTGCTGGTGCCAAGTCGGGACTGTAGGGGGGTTGGGGTACCGTCGCGATGCCGTTTTTTGTCCGGTAGTGCGTCACCTTGGAGCAGGTGTGACTGGGTGCATTGTCGTGATGCAATTTCCAATTTCCGGCAATGGCTGGCCTCACCCGATTGACCCTTCTCTTCATTCTTCTTAGCACTTCCAGGTAAAAAGCTCCATTCACTCTTTGCCCCTCAGGTACAAATTCGTAGTGGACCACCCCCTGGGCGTCGAAGAAAACGATGAGCATGGTTTTCATTCTGGATTTGCTCATTCGCGCCTTTTTTGGACGAGGTGATGCCGAAGTGTGCCATTCGGAACTTTGACGCTTTGTTTCCGGGTCGTACTCGAATATCCAACTTTCGTCTTCCGTGATGACGTTGTCCAGAAAGCCGGGGTCTTCCTCAACACGTTGCAGAAGGTCTTCGCAAGCAGCCACTCGTCTCTGCTTTTGGTCGTCCGTCAAGACCTTCAGGACGAGTTTCGCGCAGGCCTTTTGCATTGCCAAATCTTCAGTGATAATGGTGTGCACCGCCATCTTATCAATGCCAACACGATCTGCAATCATGCGCACACTTAACTGATGGTCTGAATTGAGTACGTCACGCACACGTTGCACGTTGTCGTCGGTTCTTGACGTCGACGGCCGTCCACCGCGGGGCTCATCCTCCACACCCTGTCGGCCAATTTTGAAGAGATTGTGCCACTTAAAACTGCAGTTTGTGACATGCTTTCATCCTTGAACACTTGGCGAATCGTGCCCAACGTCTCCGTACCCGATTTCCCCAGTCCAACACAAAACATGATGGCGTACCTCTGTTCAATCGCTCCCTGCATTCTGCGCTTGAACCGACTCACTCGACAGGGGTCCACTGAAAACACGGCCTGGCCTCTATGAACGCGCTCAGGCGAATGGCGCTTGGCGCGTGTTAAAGGTTAGACCACCACTACTACCCCTTCGCGGTGCGAGCGTGCTGCGGTGTACAGTCAAATAAGGGAAAGATTTTTCCCGATACTTTTTATACAGAACTTGTATGTTCAAGTTGTGATGTTCTGAATTATGACACTGTATAGTCAGTGTGATTTCAACACTGAAAACTTCAAAGTGTATATGAATCTTCACTGCCATGAAAAAACTTCAATCCTATGTAATCACATTTCTATATAAAATAAGTCAGTGCTCTGCTGGCAGGCACGTATCATTATAACTGATGGTTAAAGGTTATGGTTTATTTTTTTATACAAAATTGAAATCCAATTCTAAGAAGTTCATTAAAATAAATACATAACACTGTCACATTTTAGTGACTAGACATGGGATTTGAATTGGTAACTGAACTTACTGAATGCTTGTAAATTGTAACTATAAATGATTATAACATTTTCACTAAACTACACACTACAAAATCACTACAGCACACACTAAGTCTTCTCAGTTTGTTATGTCTTCACCAGATGTTATTAGGTAAAGCATTCTAATGGAGATTCCTCTACTTCAGTATTCCAACTAACCACCAACTATGAGGCAACTAACTAAAGCATAACATAGCAGTATTTTTTTTTTATTGCTAGTGGGGTGGGACCAAGTCCCTTGTACTGCAGCCACTTCTGGCCTATTGTACCAGCCCCAGATGATAGGTGAGGGTGATTGTGGAGAAATTGGTGGAATGAAAATTGGCATGGGAAACCGAAGTACTCGGAGAAAAGCTGCCCCAGCGCCACTTTGTCCACCACAAATCCTACTTGACCAGAGCCGGGATCGAACCTGGGCTGCCGCGGTGGGAAGCCAGGGACTAATCACTTGTCCTATGGTGTGGCCCAATATAGCATAGCAGTAAATTGCAGCTGATCCTCACCAGCATACCTTTTCTTGGTTTTGAGTCCTGTAACGACTCATGACCTAATTTTTGTTCATTCCTAGACCATTTATGTGTTCAAAAATGGGGCACCTTTTCAATGAGATAAGGGGCTGGTCTTTCTGACTAGGTGCAACTAGCTCAACTATCCATTGGTTCTTGCTATACATTTCCAACAGTTCCTCTATTGCTGCATATTTATTAAATGCCACAGAACATGTCTACCATGCCAGTGTCAAGCAATGGCTGTCTCTTCTTGTTTCACTATTCCAGCTTTCAGCCATCATGTCTCAATATGAAAATAAACTGTTGTGTCACAGTATCTCTTTAATTTTCTCTATCTGAATATAATTTAAATAACAATGAAAGATTTTAATTAACACATTTTAAGCACAGGAAACAATATCTTACCTTAAACATATCAATGTGTCCTAAGTGCATAACATCTGGCTGCTTGAATGTTTCTTGAAACATTTTCATTTTTCTAATACTCAATGGTTCAGTCTCTCCTCCAATATCATTATCACCAGGCAGGAAAACAAACTGTCATTAGAAAAGAGAAAAGTAAGACACCAACAGTCATAATAGTAATAAACCTATGAAAAAGAAGTAAAATGCAAAACCTGAGATTAACTGCTACAATGAGAAATACAAAACATACAATACCAAACCAAACCATGTCCATAGTCACCCATAAATCATGACAAAACAAACATTTTGGAGGAACACACTGTCTTTTTCTTCTTCTGGGTTGACGAAAGCAGAATGTTCCTCTAAGTTCTAGTAACTACCTATAAAACTACAGTACCATAACCCAGAAGACCACTATCTGAAATGTCACTACCATGAAAACCTAAATTTTACCATGGTATCTTGTACAATACTAATGTTTTTCACTCTGTAAAAGTGCTCACCTTGGCCCTGTGGTTAACATGAAAGACATTATGAAACCTTTCTATGTATCTTTTGAACTCATCATCTGTGGCAACACTTCCTTCATCCATAATGTCTCCAAGGAACACCACAACATGTGGATCCACATGAGAGACAGCCTTTTGAAACACTTTGTAAATATATCTGAAAATATTGAAAAACACATATTTATGCAATTCCTATATGTTTATAAAGATGGCACAATAATGCAGAATATCTTATTTTCAAAGATATAAATCTTGACACAGAACATAATTAAAACGACTTTTGCATTTCCAATCGCTCTAGCTTTGGCAGTTAACATTTTAGGGCAACATCCTTATGTTACTTTGTGTGTAAAGCTTTCTTTTGTGAATATTGCCTGTTATATGCATAAAACTGTACCATTTTGAGTGTCCCTTATGTACTAGACAAAGCTGCCCCTTTTGAAGATGAATAACTTTTTCTTTTGTGTATGTGCACACATTACATTTCAAAACAGGGTATGTGGCTGGAAATTAAAATGTTCAGTGGCAATTTAGTCACACTGAAACTTAAGCTTCACAGGAAGAAAAATATAAATGGGATAGTCAACACAAAAAATTATTGAATACTTATGTCTATCTCTCCACTACAATTAACACTTGACATATACAGTTATGGACAAATAAAACAGCACACTTCCAATCACTTTGTTATATTATTAAATATGAATCCTTCATATACACTTCAAACAATTGTTAATTAAATGCACTCGTAACAAAGGTCCTTAGGAGATTAAACTGACTGACCAAAATAGTAAACCATGTCAGAAAGCACACAAGATTCAACCTACACCACTATATCAATGAATCCTGAAAAATTCTGCTAGGATAATAACAGGGTCCCAGGCCATGTAAGGAGCTGGGATAGTGTAGTCACCATAGCAACTGGCTATGGGCAAGATGACTGATGGGCTCGAGTTTGAGTCCTGGTAGAGGCAAGAACCTTCCCTCCTCCATGTCGTCCAGACAGGCTCTGGGGCCCACCCTGCCTCCTATCCAATGGGTACCAAGGGCTCTTTCCCAGGGGGTAAAACGGCTGGGGCATGAAGCTGACCACTCACCTCCAACTAGTGCTGAGGTCAAGAAAATGTGGATCTACATGGTCTGTCCAAAAAGAAACCGAACTTGTTAAAGAGGGCGCCAAAACGCCAACACAGGTGACTTGCAACAGTGGCGCTGTGTAGCAGTGACCTTAAGCTTTAACCTGACACCCGCCTGATCACACCACATTAATTAGTCATTGAGTACATGCTGGTAGAGTGAACCTGTCTCTTGTGCCTTTTGCAATTTTTGCAAGTTGAAATACGAAGGACCTTGAAGAGTAATGTATTTACATGAAATTCTGTTTCAAATTGGCAACACATTTTACGGAGACTTTTCAGATGTAGCAGTGGGTGGGAAAATCGTTGCTGTGACCAAAAAAAACATGTCAAAGAGTCGATCAATGTGAAGCTGTTGTTGATTGTCTTTTTTTGATGGGAAGGACATCGTTCATCATGAGTCTGTTCCATGTTGTCAGACAGTTAATGGACAGTTTTACTTGGAGGTCATGAAGCATTTGAGGGAGCTAGAGCGAAGGAAGAGGCCTGAGGGGTGGAGAAACCAGACCTGGATGCTGCACCATGACAACGCACCTGCTCACACGTCACTCCTCATCTGTGAATTTTTGGCAAAGCATGAGATGACTGTCATCCCCCAACTGCTCTACTTTCCAGATTTGGCCCCTGCAGACCCCTTTTTGTTCCCAAAGTTGAAATCCACTCTGAAAGGTTGCTGATTTCAGACGATAGAAGAGTTAGAAAAAAATTAGCTATAGGACCTAAATGCTATCCTGCAAAACGCGTTCCAGAATTGGAAAAAACGTTGGAAGCGGTGTATACATGGTGAAGGGGAGTACTTTGAAGGAGACAAGCCTTATTAAGTTGTAAGCTTATCAATAAATATTTTAGAAAGAAAGTTCGGTTTCTCTTTGGACAGACCATGTATACGTCCATTCCCCCATACACCTTTATGGCATAGTGCTTAATTAGTTAAGCGCAGGGACAACTTTACCTTACCAAGGTCATGAAAACATCGGTGTTTCAAGAAGGCTTAATGAATGAGATATGTAAAACAGTACTGGATGCAGTTGAAAACTACATGTACATAATTACATTATGTCTTTCCACTCTCATTATAACTGAATTTATCCATCACTAGTTACTCCATTAATTACATTACCTGTCACTATCCCACCGTGAGATTAAGCCTCTTGGAAAATAAACTTCATACTGCTCTCCAAGAATCTGAGGATCAGCAACCAGCAAAATTTTTATGCATTTTGAGGAAGTACTGCAGTGGATGGTTGGCCATGAAAACCATTTTTTGAGGGAATAGGCAATATATTCATTATAGATGAGCACTGCTATTATAATTACTAATATAATTCTTGTCTTCCTGTAAGAAAAATTAAGTCAAACTCATTCCACCTGTTATGTTTGTTGTATGTACAATATTGTTTATAAGCTGTCCTCTTTTTTTTTCTGATATATATATATATATATATCCCAGCAAACAATTGATGCATACAGCAAACCTTGCAGAAGTCACACATCTACCAGCACATTGTATGTTTCAACCTTCAGGCTAAAAATGAGTACCAGCATATATATCACTCAGGATTAGTGGGCTTCTGGACTTTGTCCATCATCCAGTACTCTAAAAAACTACAGGACACGACATTTTGGAAGCTTGATCTGGATTTTCACCTATATTTCCATCTTAGTTTCAGGTCTGTGCATGCTTTATCTCAGGTATTTAAATAGCTGCAGTTATACTGACATAGGCTGTTCATTGATTGAGGTTAGGTGTTTCTAAAGGATCCAAGAGACTAGGTGTCCTTCCTTCTCACCTTAGTGACGTAAATGACCCTGTATCGGAAATATTTTGTTCTCTAGTGTTTTTAGAATACCGGGTGATGGACAAAGTCCAAAAACCCAGTAATTCTGAGTATTATACACTTTTGTCAGAACCCTTTACAATCTACAAGCTGATACTATGTATTTGAAAGAACAGCACCGTTTATGTTCAAGTTTACAAAGTTCACCCCAGAAATGTTCAGCCATTCGTTCAAACACGACTTTCATTTTACAATTTAACAACTTAGCACTGTATGTGAATTTAAACTGACCTCTGCTTTTTTAACATTTGAGTATAGACAGGACGCCTCCTTAGATCCTAAGTTATCCATTTGTTTACTATGTGACCAACGTGTGTTGCGACTGCATATTTCACGAGAAATTACCATAGAAGCGACACAAGCCACACACATATATAACGATATATAAGACGACTAATTTAATCTCAAGGCAAGCATAACAGAAAATCATTACAGGCACGACCTAACACCATACTATCATCACGGATCTCATGCTCCAAGCATCAATGACGATCAATGATCGCTAACGGTCAAGCTTCCTTTTCTTCTTTGCTCCCATTGGGAGCATATAGCATCCGTGAAACGTATTTTTTCTCGCGGCAGTTACTTAATCTGATGATCAGTGTCGATGAATGTCATGTGGACTATGTACTTTACGTAGGTGGTTACGTGCGGTTACATATGTGAACGAGGAAAAAAGAAAAATTGAAAACTCTTTACACGATTCGGATGATTTACATGATATACATCAATCGGATGATGTAGATGTTACATAACATAAAACTCTGTGGTTATGGGGTTGCTGTAGTTTTGGCCAAAAAAAAAGTCGCGCATTATGAAATAGTTGTCACGTATCATATGACAAGGAAATGAACTGAGTTTTGTGCTTGTTATGTAAAGGAGTTAGAAATAATCGTGTATGGTTGAGTACCATGCATCAGTGATTCGATAGATAGTAGCTGGAACTAATTGTTCATGGTATGAAAGATGTAATTTGTAGTTTATTGTATGTTGATGTAATTGCAATCCAATCATCTGGAAACAGTGAAACTCACTCATTCACTAACCAACTAACTGCATGGAGGTGAGTCCTTCTCAAGTAACCACCACTTGCACAGCCTTTCAAGATTTTCCCAACACTGTATAGAACCGAAGGTTCATTACCGTGTTCACAAAAGCCTTTCATTGGTCCCTATCTGGAGCCAGATTAAGCCAGTCCATACCACCCCAACCTGTATCTATAAGATCCATTTTTATATTATCCACTCACCTACATATTTGCCTTCCTAGTGGTCTCTTTCCCTCTGGCTTTGCCACCAATATCCTAAATGCATCCCTTTTCTTCCCCATTTGTGCTACATGTCCTGCCCATCGCATCTCCTTGACTTGGTCATTGTAATTATACTTGGCAAAGAGTATAAGTTAGGAAGCTCCTTATTATGCAGTTTTCTCCATCTTCCTGTCACTTCATCATTCTTAGGTCCAAATATTTTCCTCAGCACCCTGTTCTCAACACTCTCAGTGTATGCCCCTCCCTTGTTTGTCCCCTAATGCCAGAGACCAAGTTTCACACTTGTAAAGAACTTTGTTCAAGTTATCCCCATTTATTTGGCTTGGGTCCTGTAGCCATTGCAGTTTGGTTTGTTTCCTGTAATCTGATACTTTTGAACATCCTTTGTCAAACCATGGCTTATGCATCTTCAGTTCATAATAACATAGAGTCTCTTTGGCTGAAACTTTGATATTCTCTCTGTTGCTTTCCCAAGCTCTATTAATGGCCACATCATCATCTGAGTTTTCCAAAGCTGTAAACCTATTCAAGATTTCAACCAAATACTGTTCCATACCCTCCACCTCATTTAATTTCTTGGGATTGAACCTCACCATTTGAAATATGTGGGTTGTTTGTTTACTCACTGCCAGTCTCACCTTAAAAGCCTTCACCAGATAATGGTCAGTATCATAGTCTGCTCTCCTGAGCAGTCAAACATCAGGTATAGTTGAACTTTGTTTCCTCTCTATCAAAATATGGTCAATTTGATTGTGAGTCTTTTCATTGGGGGATATCCAAGAAAGTTTGTGAATGTTACAGCGTGGGAACATGTACTTTGGAGAATGAGATTTTTGGATGTAGCAAACTACCTAACCCCATTACCAATACTAATTTCATGTAATCTGTTGTTTCCATTTGCTCCTACAGTCTGCATTAAAAATCTGATAACAGAATTTTCATATGGTTGTTTTGGGAATGTATTGAATACATGTTCTAGTTCCTCACAGAAGCTGTCCTTCACATCATCAGTTTTATCCTTTGTTGGAGCATGAACATTCAGAACTATGCTGTTACACCAGCAGCCTCACCCTCTTTATTGCTGATATGATACTGTACCTAATTCCTTGTTCTCATTCCCCTTTCCATAGAAAAATTGACATTTCCTGCTACTTTGGTGCCACTCCTGTTCCATCAGGCCTCCTGTATTCCCACTAAATCTAGCTTACCATTTTGATTTTTCTTTTACCACTGTCATGAGTGAACCTGCCATATACAGACTTTTTATATTCCACGTACCAAATCTCATATCCAGTTTCCTTAGCTGTTGTCATTTATTCAGAAAATGTGTCCAGGTCTGAGGCCCTTTGTGACATTTCATAACAAAATAATTTTGTTTTTGTGAGGAGTTGTTAGTCCCATGCCCAACCCCCAAGGTGGAGGACCACCCCTTGTCAGCTGTTTGCAACTGCTTATTCTGTATATTTGCAGCTACCTTCCATATCTGGAGGCTATCTCCATCCACAACCTGAGGATTCACCATGCTGTGGTGGCAAGGATCTCCCTTAACATGGTTTAAAAACAGTATGGGATAATACTTCACTTTCATTTTATTGCCCAGTAATGTAATTATATGCTCCACAGCATGGGAAAGAATGACAGAAATGCCTTATTGTAGGTAATTATATAGGTTGTCAAATAATACCATATTAGTTTTTCTTTCAGTGAGGGTCTACAACTTCAGTTGTAGCTATGATGGAGGTTGTACACAGTTCAAAACATTATGTAAACAGTAAAAATCTTCATTATAATCTAGAATTTTAGTTCACAGTATGAAGAGATTAAAAAATTGACAGGAGAGATTAAAAAATTGACAGGACTGTATAGTATTTCCACTTTTCATTTAAGAGAATATGCTTTATAATAACTGAACCTGTGGTTGCAATAAGAAAGGTGTCGTACATAAACCGGGTTACAAAACTGCCTCTTTGAAAAGAAACTATCTTAACTTACTCATGGAGCTGAGCCCTTTTTGAGAGGAGCTGCCAATTCTGCAGCTACTTAAGAATTTACCAGCATTTTATGGAACCTGAAGGTTCATTACCATGTTCACTGTTATGTTGGCTATTATCAAATACTGAAATATAATGTTAGAGTTGGCAACATCATAGTAAACAATTTAAGAACTAGGTTATTTCTTGTTACCTAAGTGATGTTTACTGTTATGTGTAACTACAGTTACGTGTGTAACAACAGTATCTTTATATTGTTATGTGTTACCATGGTTATAAGTTTGTATGTATATAAGGCATACTTCTGTATCAAATTTATGTGTCTTAATAAAGCAGGGTTAGAGTGAACACTGATTCTTACTTATCATTCGATCTATGGGAAACTGAATATAACAGGTTATGGGCTCAGTGTTCTCTTGTGTAACAAGTGTTAAATTGACTTAGGTAAGTCATAGCAAAGGATATATCTGGGTGCGTCCCCATGGCTAAATACATTAATGATCCTATAGCCTGTTGATATGGCACGTTATCTAAATTCTCAGTTGATTTTCTTGATTTAGGCAATGGTTTCAGTTTGTTGTTTGGTTCCATTGGATGACTAACTGGTTTAGCTAATTTGGAATATTAAATCTTTTAAGAACATTATTCAAATATTGAGTTTGGGTCAACTTTATAGTTTTCTTTGCCCTATCTCTTTTCACTTCCATTCCTAAACATTTCTTAACTGGTCCCAAATCCTTGACTTTAAAACATTGTTGCAATTTTCCTTTTAAATTCTCAACTTCAACATTGTCATTGTGAAATACGAAGAAGTCGTCAACATACAGTGCTATATTAATTATAGAATTACCCTTTTGTTTGGTATAAATACGTGGTTCGGAACAAGTTTGCCTGTACCCTAGGCCTTTTAAAACCTCTGTTGCTTTCTTATTCCACGACCTAGCGGCTTGTTTCAGTCTGTAAACTGATTTTCTTAATTTGCAAACTTTATTAGACTCCCCCTTAATGTCATATCCTTCAGGAAGCTCCATATATATAACTTCTTCAAGATCTCTGTTTAAAAATGTGGTACAGACATCAAGGTGGTCAATGTTCCAATTGTGCTTTGCAGCTAAAGCAAATAACAATCACATTGAAGAATGTTTCACCACGGGAGGGAAAGTTTCAAAATAGTCTATTCCTTCTGTTCGGCTACAACCTTTCTCCACTAAACGTGCTCTGTGACGTGACATTTCCTTCAGCATCTTGTTTAATTTTGAAGACCCATTTTGATTTCACTACTGGCTTATTTGACGGTCTATCCACTACTGTCCATGCTTTGTTCATTTGAAAGACCTTTAATTCCTCCTTAATGGCTTCTTTCCATTTAGATTTATCGGAGCTTGACAGTGCCTCTTCATATGTGAGTGGTTCTGACTCCTCATCTTTATGCATGGCTAAGTAGGTAACAAAATCTGGAAATTCTTTCTGTTTCCTGTTTCGAAGTGGATATCTTCTTTCTTCCAAGTTTCCTTGTAATTGTTCTAAACCATCTGGCTCTAATGGAACTTCATTTCCTTCATCTTCTACTTGTGTTTGTTCTTCAGGGTTTTGTTCTTGCGGAATCATTGTTTCATCTTGTGAGTCGAGGTAGAAACTTAACGACATTGGAAGAATGTCTTTAAGCTGAGCCCTCTGCTGGTCCCTTTCCTGAGCCAGATCAATCCAATCCATACCATCCCATCCTATTTCTCTAAGATCCATTTTAATATTGTTCACTCACCTACACCTTGGTCTCCCCAGTGGTCCCTTGCCTTCTGGCTTTCCCACCAATATCCTACATGCATTCCTCTTCTCCATTTGTGCTACATGCCCTGCCCACCTCACCCTCCTTGACTTGATCATTCTAATTATACTAAGGGCATTCTGTATATAATGCCTCCTATTTTTTTTAAGAAAACTACAACAGATACAGAAATCATAATAATGCAGTTAAATAGAGCAAGATTTCAGCTGCTTACAGCTATTTTTCCACATAATCACCACCATTCGTTATGCACTTTTGCCATCGATGAACAAGAGCCTGTATGCCGCGCCCGTAAAAGTCTGTGCCAGCAGACTTACAGCTGCAATGACAGCATCGTTGTCTGGAAAATGTTGCCCACGTAGTCTGTCTTTCATAGGCCCAAAGAGATGGAAGCCTGAAGGTGCTAAATCGGGGCTATAAGGTGGATGTGGTAGGACAGTCCAGCCAAACTTTGCAATGTGAGCGGTGGTCGCCAAACTGGTATGGGTTCTAGCGTTATCATGTTGCAAGTGAAAGGTTGTCTGCTTCTCTGGCCTGACTCTGGAAATACGGGCTTTCAGCTTAGTCAGTGTCATCTTGTAGCGTTCAGAATTGACATTCCCTGGTCGTTATCTGCTGATCTGTTCGGATTAGGCGCTGTTCATTGTGAGGAGTGGCAGCTGAGCAGGGACGCCCATGGCGTGGCTTGTCGTGCACTTCACTTTTGCCACTGTTGAAACGCACTACCCACTGAATCACTGTGCTGACATCCACTGTATTGCCTCTGTACACCTTTAGCAAGTGTCGATGGATGTCAGTGGGTACAATTTGTTCGGCAGTGAGAAATTCAATAACACATTTCTCTTTCATACACACTTCTATGTCAGACGCCATTTTGGTAGACTGCTCTGCTGTGGCTATCTGTCGCACGACAACCAAATTAACAGTACATTGGCGGGAAGGTTCAACCTTTACTACAACACCACCAACATCCAGCTCAGACGTTACATATTAACACAAAAAAATAGGAGGCATTATATACGGAACGCACCACGTACTTGGAGGAGTGTACAAGTTATGAAGCTCCTCCTCATTCATTTTTCTCCAACCTTCTGTCACTTCATCTCTCTTTGGTCGAAATATTCTCCTCAACACCCCATTCTCAAACACCCTCAGTTTATGTTCCTTCCTTAATGTCAGGCATAATTGAACAAGTGAAAGAATTTTTACTGTACCAGGTGTTTTCATAATAAACCATTATAACTTAATACTTACGATAAATTACTTCTGAAACGTTTACAGATAATCATTCTTGAGAACTGTCTGGCTCTTCATGTGTTACATAGTGCATTTTAACTGCTAATCTCAGTGTTAAGTAACTGAATATTTTCATATCTAAAAATGAAACCATGGTAGCTAGGTATTGGAGATATATCTGGCTGGGTGGGGCTAATGGTGTGATAATCATATCTCTTTGAAAACGTGATGTGTAATCAAAATTTGCAACATGACTCCAATGTTTACTTAACTATTACTCAGTGTAGTATGATCTGTATGTATTACCTAACAATCAGAATATTTCTACACGCATACATATATGGGTTAATCTAGGAATGTGTCAGAAGTGTAAGGAAACAGCATGTTTAGAGCATTTGTTTGCAATGTAGGAAAGCAGAAACGTTTACACTAGTTTGCTTGGTGTTGCTCTGAGACTTTGATTTTGGAGTCACCTGGTTCAGATCTTGTCATTTGTATTTGCTATCAGTGTGAGGTTTCTCAAGGTTTTTCTCATCACCAAACAAAAATGCCAAGGTAATTCCTTGAAACAGGCCATAACAACCTTAAAAATCATTAGGTACTCACTTTTTGTTATCCTCCATGTATTGAGTTTAATGTACATTGCCAAATAACTGAAAGATCAATTGAAGAAGATTCTGAAGCAATATAATCACTAACACAGAGAGAGAGAGATTTAGAATATTTTATGAATTATGGACAAAGATGACTGGAAGAAGGTAGAAAAGTATGAAATATACAGGAAGAAAATTGAGGAAAATGCACACATGGTATCATATGTAAATTTATTATCTGTAAATTAAGTATGAAGTATACTAGTTACAGGAAGGGTGTATCGACATGGCTATGAACTAACGGTTTTATCATCAGTATGGTAAAGGAATTTTTTTTCTGTTTATTCTCAGCGTATTACTGAAAGGACAGATGATAAGTCTGTATTTGCACAAGTGCTGCAACATAGATGTAACCTTATTTACAATACAGATATGTATATTCCAGATGTTCTGTTTGTTGCAGACTGAGGAAGTAAGGTGAATGGTTGAGTGAAACATTATTTGGCACTGTTTTCAAATTATATTTCAACAATGGGTGCGGTTGCTATGGAGGAATATGAACTCATGAAGGATTCAAAATATAGAGTGTAAGTAATAATTATGTTGAAGAATATGATATTGTAACATGTTTCGTTACTGAAGATGCCGTTCGGATTGTTAACTGGTTTATTCAACAACCTACAAGTAACGGCTACAGTTAATTACAACAAAGTTGTGGGGTTTCACACTTCATAACCCTAATCGCAATAATCTGTTTACACTGTTGCAGGGTTTCACGATTTATAACCCTATTCGCAAATCAGTTCACTCTCTCTTCAGTAGTCTACACATTTACAGTATGGGAGCTATGTAAGTGTCCCTGTATCACACACTCCAAATTAATTCTCAGTTACCACAAACTGTCACTGATTATCACACTTTTACTCGTTCACTGCAGAGTGGAGAACTGTCTTGGCCGCTGATACACTTTAACTCTCTCCGGGGATGGCTACAAGTTAACTCGACTACAACTGAACTCGCCGACGGCCACATTACAACTAACTCACGCTTATTGCTCAGCCGGCTTTTATTCCGTTCGCTGTTGCCTGTTGCCCGCGTCAAGAGCGTCATTGTGTGCGTTATGTCACAGTAGGAATCGGTGCCACGTCGCCGCGTTTGCATATAGCCTAGCAACGCTGTTACCTAACTCCGTCTTACGTCACCGCGCGTTGCGCGTTACGTCACCGTGCGGAGGGTGTATGACGGAGCGCTGACTCACCTGCCGCGTCACTGCTGGAGGAGGGGGGTTTCTCCGTTGCGCAACATGTTACAACAATCCGAACGGCGTCTTCAGTAACGAAACACGTTACAATATTATGGACCATAATGCTGTGTAGTTTGGTAGGAGTCCATTGGCATTTCAGAGGAACATGTGTTCTTCATTTTCATGACTGTTCAACCCAGAAAGGGGAGGCAGTGTGTTCCTTCAAAATGTCAGTGGATTTACGCCAAACTACATGGTGTTACAACCCAAAAGATCTTACTCTTCATAGTCACCACTTCCAAAATAATAACATTAATATATGATACATCCTCATTATTATTTTGAATGAAGTATGAATGGAATTGTTATTATTCTACCCTAACCATAATATGAGACTGCCTCTGTGGTCCAGTGGTCAGAGTTCCTGGCTATGGATCCAGAGGTCTGGGTTTGATTCCCGGCACGACCAGATTTTCTGAGAAGTAGTGGGTCTGGAATGGGTCCACTCAACCTCTTGAGGATAAGTGAGCTATTTCAAGGAAACAGGACCGAAATTAATGGCTGTGAGGATTCTTTGCACTGATCACGCGTCACCCTCTATCCGCTGTAGTTGGCAGTAACTTTGCCCACAAGTGGAGGTCACTCAGTTGGTATAATTCACTTGCGGACTATGAACCACTGAGTTTTAATCATGCTATGAAATATCAAGTCTTTGTACATAATTGTAGTTCTCTTGTATGCTGAAATATTGCTTTATGTTGCCAACCAAAATCTTATGAAACTATTGATGTTGCGGGAGAGGGGTCATGTTGCTAGGCTGTCATGCACCTCATCTGATCAGAATATACCCCATCTTTGGTCCTTCTGGCGCATTTGAGAAATCACTCAGCTGATGCTGAAGGCCAGGGTCACTGAGGAGTACTAGATATTTTCTGAATGATGACATGTCTGTAAAAGTAGCTGTAACAGTTCTGGCAGTGCATTTCAGTTCAGTGCACAGATGAGAGGTTAATGAGTCCAGTTGAATTGAGTGGCAGCATAGTACAGACATGTGGTCATTCAATTCAGTTGAGTGCAGTGGATGAGAAGCTGGTGAGTGTAGTGCAGAGCAAACAGGAAGTTAATGAATTCAGTACAGAGCAGATGAGTGTTCACTTAATTAATGCAGTCTGCTAGTGAGTCAGAGTAGTAAGTCAGTTTTTAGTTCAATTCAGTGGCAGGAAAGAAGAGAAGAGGTGAATGCATGAGTGAGCTGTGGGATGTCGATGTTCCAAGAGACAACCAGGTAAAACTATAACAGGTGTATATATTATCTACAAATGTATAGGATGGCTGGGAAGCCATTTCGACATATAGAAAAAGGGTGTTTGTTCAACTGTATGTTGTTCACAAGTTTGCTGGTCCTGAAAAGGGCCATGTGTTCCACTGTGCATTATTCACAAGACTTGCTGGTCCTGAAAGGGGCCGTTTGTTCAACCGTGCGTGCGCTAATAGAGGTGGCTGCTTTGTAGCAGCCCAGGTCTTCATTATGGCTATTCAGCTGGTCTGGCTGGCTGGTGATGTGGTGCTGTGTGCGCCGGTAGGATCAGCGGCCTATGATGCGTGTGCTGGCAGAGTCTGTTGTCTTGGCGCAGTTGCTGGAGAGTTATGGCAGCTGCTGCTTCCTGATGGCTTTCGATTGGTTGACTGGAGAAGACTGATTATAACCAGTTTTGAGCTTTGCCTTTTATACCATGCTTGCTGGGCGGAGCTATGGTCAGCGCTCGTGGTTGATATTCAGGGGGCCTGACAGCGAGTGCTGTATAAATATGAGATTGACTGACCATTGGTCGCAATGTGATCTGGGAGTGAGAATAGTCTGGTTGACCGAAGTAGTAGTCTGTTGGACTGTGGGAAGTTCCCACAGAGCATTGGCATTGCAGTGAAATAATGAGTGGACAAAGAACTGATATGATAATTGTAAGTGCTACAGTAACTGCTCCAAATGTAAATAAGGGTGCATCATTCCTTGATACATTGTTCCTAAGTTACAGTGGTGTCACATTTATAGCATGTAAAACTGGGTTTCTTTGCTACTTTTTTATATTCTATCAGATTTTTGTTACAAGGGGATGGTGATACTGAATAGATTTTTGTTCCAAGTGGAAGTAGAAAAATAATTCTAAAAAGGAAAGAAATAACCGGAGAAGTATATTGGAATTGCTGTATAATTTTTAAACATAGTATGTAAGAGGGTATAAGAAAATGTGTGTGTTCCTTATATTTTTTCTGTGAGACTGCAGCAATATCTCACTTCTTTGGAGTAAAAATATTGTCAAATACGTGGGGCAATCCAAATGTTTCCGAAATTTGAAATTTGCGCGCGAATGATTATGAGTACATCGAAATACCACTAGGTATCTCCTCACACATCCTTCTTGAATCAGTGTGGCAAGCGGTGTCGAGTTGAGTGGTTTGGTTTATTGTTGGTGAATGTATTTCCACTGTTGTGTTTCCGTGAGTTTGCGGTTTTGCGATGGCTGACCTGAGAGAGCAGCGTGTCTGTATAAAGTTTTGTTTCAAACTTGGGAAACCTAACAAAGAAAGACTTCCAGAATGCATTTGAAAAGTGGCAGAAACGGTGGGATTGGTGTATGCGCTCCCAAGGGGACTACTTTGAAGGTGATGGTGCAGAATAAGATCTAGGTAAGATGTAATAGTTTTTATTAATATATTTCGGGAACTTTTGGATTGCACTACGTATTATTTGTAGCAGGGCATGTACCATATCATTAGAGAGATAAGAAGTGCATACAAAATTTCAATCAGAAAACTGAAAAAGAAACATCTTAAGAGAATTAGACATAGATGAGATGATAATGTTCAAATGGATTATAGAGAAATAGGGTGTGGACTGGATTCATCTGGCTCAGGATAGGGTTCAGTGGTGGGTTATTGTGAGTATGGTAGTGAATTTGCTTAGTTTTGGGTGGAGTTGAACTGGGTCCACTCGGCACAGCATCCACTGATTGGCCTATTGTACCCTGCCCCTGATTATTATGATGGGGAATTTGGTGGAATGAAGATTGGCAGGGGAAACCGAAGTACTCGGAGAAAACCTGCCCCAGCGCCACTTTGTCCACCACATTATGGTAGTGAATGTTTGAGTTGTATAAAAGTTGGGGATTTTCTTGACTATGTGAATGGCTGCTAGTTTCTCATTACATATTTTGTACAGTCGAGTTGCTTGTTGTTTAATGAAAATTATCAGAATAAACATTTTTTTTCCCAGAAACTGTTTCTATGGTCATTGGGAATGACTACCATACAGTATTCTTGCTGTGTCACTTGTGAATATCATAAATGTGTCATATAATGATTAGTGCTGTTGTAATATGTTTGTAAACGAGAGGTTTTTATGCTGAATAGTGTAAAGTCCTGCTTTATTTTAATACCAGGAATGAGAATAAATGTTTGTATTGATTATAATAACAATTAATAGTTTGTTCAGATTATGGTCTCCTGAATTGTGAATTGTGTCTTTTGAGCAGATATCTATATTTTGAAGGAATATGCTAGCTTGGTCTTCAGTATGAAGTGTGTAGTGTGAGGAATTTGATTAGATTGGTTTGTTGCAGAGAAAGTGGTGACTCAGGCTCACAGGAGGGGGTAACGTAATGGAGCCTGGTCCATAGGCAGGTAGAAAAATAACCCTTTTTAGGGCCCAGTGCTGAGTTCAATCGCAGGAGGGAGAATGGAATGTGAGAAAGCTGACAGTATTTTCTTACAAGACTAGACATTGTCACAATGGAAAAGACCACAATCGGAACAGTCACCACTCAAAATCCTTAAAACTTACATGAAGTAATATATGTTGGCAGGTATGTTTCAGCAGTAGACAAAGCCCTGAAGAATTTTGAATATACCAGTGAATGGGCAGATCTAATATCAGCACTAGGAAAACTTAACAAAGTAAGTGTCATTATAATTTATAAATCAAATGTGTTAATTTTGTGACAATCTTAATGCTCTGTAAAAAGTAATTTATAGGCAAGAAACTGAAACGGTCTACATTTTTTAATAGGTGGTGTTAAGCCATATGAAATTTCCTGTTATTCCTCGTCGCATCAAAATAAGCAAGCGTTTGGCTCAGTGCATGCATCCTGCTTTGCCGTCTGGTGTCCATCTGAAGGCTTTAGAAACATATGACATAATTTTCAAATGTATGGGCACAAATAGACTGAGCCATGAGTTGTTCATTTATAGTGCTGGTAAGTAAAATTTCTGATCATGAACTCAACAGATAATGGTGTGAAGTAAGCCTTTTATACAGGTATCCCTCAATTGTTAAGGTAATTTGTTCCCTGAAAAACTGTTTGTAAGGTGAAAATTCATAAATCAGGAATGATGTTCTCATTACTTTACATGTAAAAGTCATGAACTCGTTCACAGGTCCCAGAAAAATCTCCCAGTATTTTTTGTCCTATGTTTTGATAGTAAATAAGCATAAAAATAAGAACATTATTACTTATTTATGATATTTACTGTTGCAAATAAAACTGTTATTTTATTCACATTTATTTTCTCATATCTGATGCTATGAATGGATGCAGCTTCATTATCATGCAAATGAATCCTTTCAGCCACATCTTCATTGCTAGAAAATGAACCCAGACTGCTTGTCAGTATGATAGCAACAGAAATGAATGATATTAATTTACCGGCAGGTTAGCAACTACAAAGTTGATAAAGTGCATGCTAGAAGCTGAACTGTTATGCAACAATTACAATAAATGCAGCACACAAATATTGCAGAGAAAAACATCTGTCTCTATATACATACATACATACATACATACATCAGCGTTTCAGAGTATTCACAAGTGTGCAACTGGCACTGAATATAAAACTTGTCAAACAACAGTCACAAGACAATCACAGATAAAATCGCAGAAACATCAATTCAATCACAGTTAAAATCTAAACTGAATACCTCAAATAAATAGATACAATGTTACACTTACAAGTATACCAACAAGATAATTAGCAATACATAATAATTCTCCTTCCTTAATTTACACTTACACTTACTGTCTATATTAATGCCTACTGTGGGACATCCTTCTATTCCTTAGCTGTTGATCCCGACAGAAGAGCAAAAATTCATCAACATTATATGACGGATTATGTATTAGGACATCTCTTATTTCATTTATAAACTGTTTTTTATCATGTACTAAGTTAGATAAATATCCGGGCAGACTGTTAAATATTTTTATACTCATGCAATGGACCCCTTTCTGCCTCATTGCGAGATGTGATTGTAGGACATGTAAATTTCTTTCGTGTCTTGTTGGTCTCTCATAAGTTGAATAATTAAAAGTAAAATACTCCAAGTTATTTATCATAAAAGTCATCAGAGATGAAATATATTGAGACACCAGTGTTAATATATTTAACTTTATAAATGCTGGCCTACGTGACTCTCTATGTTTCATCCCCAGTATTATTCTAATAGTCTTCTTTTGTAAGAGAAAGATCTTGGCCTCTGGCGAATTACCCCATATCTCATGAGTGAATGAAAGTATGCATGATATATCATTTTAAGTGTTGTAACATTACTGTATGGTTTCATAATTCGTATTGCATAACATGCCTTTCCCAATCTGGGTAACAGTGATTCAACCTGTGTCTTCCAATTCAAGCACTTATCAATTTCAATGCCCAAAAATTTAATATGAGTTTCCTCTTGTAATAATTCATCGTTACATTTTAAATGTACAGGCATATTGTCACGATTGATTGTTTCAGATTTTAACACTTTAGTTTTCCTCAAATTTAGGCATAAGCCATTGTATTTAAACCATTGACTTAAGGAATTTAACGTACGTTTAGACCTTTCTTGAATTTCATTAATATTAATACCCGACACTAATATAGTTGTATAATCGGCATACAACAATGACTTGTTGTCAGTACTTAATGCTGACGGCAGGTCATTAATATATAAAAGGAACAACAAAGGACCCAAAATCAAGCCCTGTGGCACTCCATATTTGACGGTTCCCCAGTATAAACAGCATTTACCATTTTCATTATTATAGAGTTCAACTATTTGTCTTCTATTTTCCAGATAGGACTTCAACCATATTTTTATTTTACCACCTATGCCGTATGTTGCTAATTTACTCAAAAGAATATCATGATTCACACAGTCAAATCACAAAAAATTCCCAATGAATGACTGCGTCTTTCCAATGTTTCTGAAATATGATTAGTCAGTGTATATATTGCCATTTCTGTGTTACTGCCTTCTCTAAATCCAAACTGTGCAAAAGACATTAAATTGTTTGTATATATATGTTGCTTTATCCTATTGTAAACCACTCTTTCAAAAATCTTAGAAAAACATATTAGCAATG
>NW_019737392.1:569603-579076 GCF_002891405.2 Cryptotermes secundus
TCCTATTGTACACCACTCTTTAAAAAATCTTAGAAAAACTTATTAGCAATGATATTGGTCTATAGAGTGCCATAATTGCCTTCTCACCTGTTTTATATATAGGTCTTAATGAGGCAAATTTCATTCTGTCAGGATATATTCCATGCTCAAAAGATGCATTAAATATGTGACACAATGGTTTACTTATCTCAGTTATACAGTATTTCAATATCTTACTAGAAATGCCATCATATCCTGTAGAATCTTTTGATTTTTGCAACATAAGTATGCTCTTTATTTCCACCTCCGTTGTAGGTATTAGCTTCAGTTCAGGGAATTTATCAAATTTCAAAGTGTCTAAGAATTTAATGGCATCATTTTTATTTGCATTTCTCGTTTCTAGATTCTCAGCTACAGTTATAAAGTATTTATTGAATACTTCTACTACATCCTTAGTATTAGTTACTTTGCTATTCCCCACTTTCAATTCAATTCTAACATTTATCTAAGTCCTCACCTCTCCATGTGTTGTGTATGTATTTCTCTGCCTTTGCAGAAAGCATCACACAAATGGAAGCTGTTCGTTATAGTGAAAATGAAGTTTGATAAGTGAAAAATAGGTACAAATTAACGTGCTTTGCTGTAGTGAAAATTTGTAAATCTGATGTTGGTAAAATAAGGAATACCTTTATATGTATTTCCCTTACTTACTTACTCATGGAGCTGAGTCCTTCTGGATGAACCGCCAATTGTGCAGCTACTCAAGAATTTCCCAGCATTTTATGGAACCTGAAGGTTCATTATCATGTTCACAAGAGCCCTCCACTGGTCCCTGTCCTGAGCCAGATCAATCCAATACATACCATCCCATCCTGTCTCTCTAAGATCCATTTTAATATTGTCCACCCACCTATGCCTTGGTCTTCCCAGTGGTCTCATTCCTTCCATTCTATATTTCCTTTGGACCAAAAAATTTGTTAATGTCATTTATCCTCTGAAATTATTTCAAGGTCTCTTTCCTTTGTTGGGTCATGCTGCGATGAATGTACGACCATCTCTTCTTACTGTGTATGAGACACATTTTGTTCCACTTGGCGAAAGACTCCGACCTGGACTTAGTGGGTTTCTTAGTGGTGTTTTACCTGGTCTTGAAGAAGGCTCTGATCATTTTGACAGGTGAGTTAAAATTTTAATTTAATTTTCTAGTTTTAACCATACAGGCAGGCTCCTATTTACATTGTTCTGAATTAATGATTTTTCATTGCAGCATTGTTAACTACTTGGGGATTCAATTTTGTTAACAGTTGTTTCTGGCCAAGACTATGTTATTTTGAGCAGTAAGTACAGCTGTGGATTGAATGATTTCTATTTGCATTGTTTTGACGTACCTCATCGTTTCCAGGACTACAGGGTCAAGCAAATAAGTTTTGAGACTCACTTTCAATTTCATGCTGGGTGATCTGGCAGTGCTGTTACTTGGAAAATTAGGTGACGTGACAAGACAAAGCTCACATGGAAAGTGTGGATAAGCTGCATTCAGTATTCATTGAATAGTAGCTAATTAGATGACAGTGGTCATCAGCTTTGCCCACATGTGTAAGAGGACCATGTGATGGAACAGAGAGTGAACATGAATTTTTGGGCTAAATTTCAGAAATCGGCAAGTGAAACATTAGAGACGTTAAAGACAGTTGGTGGTGAATCTCCAGGCCAAAGAAGCCATGGGTGTTAAAATCCAAGATCAAAACAATGTTTATCTGCTTTTTGGACATCAGGGGTATCATCCTCTTAGAATCTGTACACAAATGGACCACTGCTAATCAGACATTCTACATGGAGGTGTTGTAAAGGCTTATTGTTGCCTTGAGGCACAAGCAAGGAAAGCTGTGGGGAGGTTACTTATTTATTCTTCACCATGACAATGTGGTGGCACATTCTTCACTTCAGGTATTGCAGTTTTTAGAGGAAGAGGCATCTCCACCATGGGTCATCCATCATACTCTCCTGACTGAGCTCCACCAGACTTCTGGCTGTTTCCAGAACTCAGGAGTGTGCTGAAAGGAAAGAATTTCTCAGATGTTGAGGACATTAAGTCATCTATGGAAAAATTTAGACATATTTCTGTTCAGGATTTTAAAAACTGTTTTGAGAAGTGGCCAAAGCACTGGGAACTTTGTGAAGAATGGGAGGGAGATTACTTTAAAAAATGTAGGTGCTGATATGGGCAGCTCTTAAAATAAATTTAAAGAAAATAGTCTCAAAACTTATTTGCTTGACCTTATACATCACCAGCATAATTTGGCAACTCACAATGTTAGTTTTCTGTGTTCATGCTTAGCAGCATTCATAATAGTGAGATAGTTGCTTAGATTTGAACTTATCATATCAATGTACAGATCAAATTATATAAATATATTGTGAGATGTAGGAGACCCATATTGCAAGTTTGAATTGTAGGAAGAACCAGTGGCAAGTTTTTAGGGACCAGAAAGTTCTAAATATACCAGATTCTACATTATATTGATCTTCATAATAGTACTGAATATTACTGAATATTTTGCCAGTACTGGTTAATTGGGTTGCCTCTGTTGTTGGACAGGTGTTGGATTCTATTATTTTTTATGTATTGTTTTTCTTTTGGCCTAAGCACGAAAATAATGAGAGGATGGAGGAAATTGCACAGTTTAGTGCCCCACTTAACCCTGTTAATGTAATTAAATCAAAGAGGGTGACGTGGTTGTGACGTATGAAACACAGAAGAAATGCATACAAAATTTTGGCTGGAAGGCTGAAGGGAAGGGACTGATTTGAAAGCTTGGGCAATAAATTGCATCTTATTGCTGAGACTGAATAGTCAGTACTTCCCTGAATGCAAACCAGGTATTACAATTAACTATAAGTTTATTTTAAAGTAATATTAAATTTGATTTTATACACATAAAATGTGAGAATGTGGACTATATTCACCTGGCTTAAATAGGGTTCAGTGGCAGCATTTGGTGAGCATGATGATACAGCTTTGGATTTAATAAACTATCTTGACCAGCTGAGAAATTATCAGCTCTTCAAGGAAAATTATGTGCAATGGAGTTAATTTGTTACAGGTGTGAGTTTGTGTCGCTGTACACTTACACACAAGGTAATGGTATAGTGGTAACTTATATTAGAGTCCTGATATGAGAAAGTACATATCATCTGCTTGGAATACTTCATTGCTTCTTTGTGATTACCCTTCATGTTTCTTTCAGAGCAGGTTTATTTAAGAGTTTTGCTCTAAACTTGCGTTAGAGAGTGGTACAGCTGTATAGTCACTAGACTACGGGCTGAATGACTGGAGAGTCAAGTTTCACCCCCTGGAAGGGGCAGAGGTTTTTCTCTTTGCCTCCATGTACTGACTGGGTCTGGGGCCCACCTAGCCTGAGTATCATATGGTCTTTCCCCATAGGATAAAGGAGGTGGTGTGTGGAACTGACCACTTACCTCCATGTTTGTCAAAGTTAAGAATGATTCTTCATGTCATGGTGCTTATTTAAATACAGTGACAACCTTACCATGTTAAAATCTCACCTCCTTAACCATGTATGCTATATAATGTTTGTCATCATTTCCTTAACCTTCTTGAGATGAATGCTGAGGAAGTTCCATGAACTCGGTCATGACCACCTTCTTCCAGATCGTTAGCAGCTCACCATTCATAATTATCTTTACTTCCTTTTCAATTAAATATAACCCCCTGCAGTTTAACCAGACTTTTTAAGTATCCAAAGAGCCGTTTGCCTAGTACACTTTGTCTTTACAGGACCAACTCTCTGCTTGAAAAAGTGTGTGATGAGGTGGGAAGAAATCATTTTTATGGTTGCCTCTGGGAATGCCTTGCATCAAATAGTGGAATACGCCTACCTGCTATTTCATTTGTGCTGTCTCACTTCAACAAGAAACAAGCTATGGAAGACCAGCTGTATGTAATTGGTACCAACATTGATGTCATGGTAAGAGACAGATATGTCATATGATTTCCAGTGAAGTTGTATAATTAACTAACTTCATGGAGCTGAGCGCTTCTTGAGAAGTGGCAGCTACTCGAGAACTTCTCAGCATTTTATCGAATCTGAAACTTCATCACTGTGTACACAAGAGCCCTCCACTGGTCCCTGTCCTGAGCCAGATTGATCCAGTCCATACCACCCCATCCTATCTCTCTTAAGATTTATTTTAACATTGTCCATCCACTTATGTCTTGGTCTTCCTAGTGGTCTATTTCCTTCTGGCTTTCCCACCAATATCCTATATGCATTCTTCTTTGACTTCATTCGTGCTACATGCCCTGCCCATCTTATCCTCTTTTACTTGATCATGGTAATTGTACTTGGCGAGGAGTACAAATTATGAAGCTCCTCATTATGCTGTTGTCTCCAGTCTCCCATTACTTCACACCTGTTGTGTCCCGATATTTTCCTCAGTACTCTGTTTTCAAACACCCACAGTCTATGTTCCTCCTTTAATGTACAAGACCAAGTTTCACAACCATACAGAACCACAGTCAAAATTATAGTTTTGTATATTCTAATTGTTATGTTTCTAGACACCAGATGAGAAAAAGAAAGTTCCGGACTGACTGGTAGGAAGCATTACCCAAATTCAGTCTCTTCTTAATTTCCTCTTAAAGCAACTTTTGATTTGTTGCTGTCATTCCCAAGTATCTGAACTGTACCACATTTTCAAAACATTTGTTAGCTGTCTTTGTGACATGATTTTTCCCTGCATTTAGGTGATGAGACAAGTGAAGTTGTATAAAATTGAATATTATTTGTATACAGTAACTCCCTTATAAGATACTCTCAGTTTAATTAAAATCTACAGATGTGAATGCCTGAAGATTATTTTACGAGTACCAGAGACAGAAACAGTCTCCATAATGTTCGAGTTGTTGTCCTTAAAAAGGACATTGCATTCTGCAAAGAATTAGATGTACAGAGTGTTCATTATTCAGGCTTATCAGACGTCCAGGGAACTTCCGAGAATTTGCTCTCAGCAGATGCTCTAGCACCGACCGGCAAACGGGCGGTGATTCATGCGCTGATTCAGTCTGTGTTTAGCCTTCAAGTGTTTCAGAAGCTAAGTATAGTGCATTATTCTGTGACTTTATTATGGTTCGTGCGAGATACAGTTTAGAAAAAAGAGTTTTCATTTATGATTGTTNGTGGTCTGATTGGTATGTAAATATTTGAACTACTGATTACTGAACATTTCCATTAAAAATTACAAAATATTGAATCATTCTTGAATTCCAGGTGGACCACACAAGTCATTGAGAAGTCAGTCACGTTTAAGTCAGGGCACTATCAGTAAAGTTAGATGCACTCTGATTTCAGAAGACAGAAAACAATACCATAGAATTTATTAAGTTAGAAGTGGTATTGATGGATGAGGATTTCTCTGTTGTACAATTAGCATATCACACAGGCATTATAAAAGCTGGAACTATTGCAGGAGTTTCTTTAGTTGGAAATTTTGTACGTTCAGTGGTGAATTGTGTCTAACAAACATCTTCTTAATAAATGTATTTATTCAAGGCATATGAAGTTTCTCTCTGCACATATGTTTAGGCTGTCTTTTGCCATGCAACATATCCTCTCTATTAATATGATCTCTCAGCACAATATAATGAATGGTCAGCACATATTTGATGTGTATTTGTTAGGTACTCAGTTCGGATCTTGGCCAGGGTGGGGCTAGCTATCCTGAATGAATTTCTCAGCTATTTTAGGTCAGTATTTGATTCCCAGTGAGGTCATTGGATTTTTCAACTGACCTAATCCTTTGAGCCACACTAATGTCCTGGGGCTGACTCAGCCTTTAACAGAAATGAGTACCAGGAATCCTCCTGGGGGTAAATGGTGGCCAGTGCATAAGGCTGACAACCTCACCGCCATTTGTGAGCTGATTGTCTAGAAAATTTGGGAGCCTCGATGTATCACAAGCCTATGGGCCTCCATGGCCTGTTACAGGGATAGCTTTACCTTACCTTTACCTTTTACAGTATGTATTGTTATGGTGTTTGAAACTTGTTACTGTAAGAATAAACTAAAGCTTTTCTTTTTTATCTCACCTGTATGCAAACATTTAGTGCAATTATTGCAGGTAAATGCATTATGTGCTGCAGTACAGGATTCAAATGTTTTGGTCCAAAGGAATGCTCTTGATCTGCTCTTGGTTGGTTTCCCCATGCACAACAGCCAACTAGTCCGAGCGGATATGGTGCGCCTTGTTACAGCTGCTCTTGTGGCTGTTCTCCGGCGAGATATGTCATTAAACAGGTAAACTGGATGGGAATATGATATTTTTGTCTTTTTAATGATTAAAGGAGATACAAACATGATATGTATAGAGTTTAGAGAGGTTATGTTCAGAGTTTCTAAAAACACCCAGACGCAGTGGTGCTGCACTCTATGCAAGATATTCTTAACTGTGTTGTCCATTTTGATTTGAAATCAAAGGCATGTTGTATACAGTGGTGCATTGCTGCTATAATGTGCTGTGCTGTACACTAAACTCCTAAGCTCTGAACACAACGTGGTAACACTGCATTTACAGCAACATCAGAAGTCACATCACCAACAAAATACCAAGAACAGCAACATCAGTTCAAAAAGAACTCACAGTATAACACTCCCATGCAGAACAACAAAATAATGAATGAGTGTTAAACACATAGGTGTAAACAGCAACTTCAGTCCAAGATACCCACAGAATAGCACTTCAACATGGGACTGTGAAACAGGCAACAGATGGTAAACACACACTGCCAGATCTCAAATCATCCCAAAGCCAGGAGTATGAAATATAGCTGGAATACATTATCTGCCACCATAGTATACAGATATGCCACATGCATATCACCCAACACCCCACAAAGTACAAACCCTATACACTGTCATAATCCAAGTCGTACCACTCATCCTACCCTATTCTCCCTACCCCCTTTCACTAAATACCCTAAACTTCTAATTTTAATTCATACTATAATAATAGTAAATATAGACTTACCTATGCTAATTTTTCAATTCAATACAATTTTCTGTCATATCTTGAGGAATAGGTTATATAAGACGGGACAAGTAACAATGGATCTATTGCAATAAGCAGTCATTGACATATTTGACAACATTTTTAATATTTTTAAATGCCTGGTGATGACCATATATGATCAAAACATGTAGCAAATATTCTTAGTGAATGAATACTGATTTCATCCATAATACTTGTGTCTTTAGTTGTTTATTTGTAGTTGTGTTGTGATAGTTGGACTGATATACATAGGGAGTTCTTCTGTTGTTTTCTCCATGTAAATATGAGGTAATCGATCAATCTTTGCCATGTGCATACTTTTTTTTGCTAGTTCAAATATGCCTAAAGCAGTACAATTGACTTTAGTAGTTCTGTAGATGACATTGCAGGCTTTCAAATGTTGTATACTATCAACCCGTTTAATCAGTTTTTACTGTTGTTTTATGAGGTCTTGGAAGCATGTGCACATTTTGATTCATGGCACTCTCTGTCAAACATGCACAAAGTATTAATAGTTTTGACTTCAGTAGTTCTGTAGATTACATTGTAGGTTCTCAAATGTATGCTTGTAGTGCAGCTGCACCAGAGCCCTGAGCTCAAGCCCCCCCCCCCCCCCCAAANTATTTTCAAATCTGTATACTTGTACTGTGACATGTCATGTTTGGTTGGATTAATATTTTTACAATGTATTTATATTTCTGTAAAAACTATACTGTATATAAGAAAAAGTTTTTTTTAAATAGATTTTGACTCTCCATGCTTATAGTATTTTGAATGAATTGACCCCACCCAGTGGGCTGTAAGGTCATACCACAGATGTGAGATTTGAGGTAGCCCACTGTCCATTGTTCTTTCCCTGGCATGGGAAGGTCGGTCAGAAACTGATCCATAGTTGGGGTGAATGGGTGCGTATGACAACACAACAGTTTGCATGAATATAGCCCAGGTTGGATGTGCTGCCATGAGTAGAATATGTAAACATGTTGAATATGTGCTTTCACGTTGTATCATCCCTCCCATCTTGCAAGCATAACGAGATCTGTTTGCTACGCACGATTACTTGATGTACCCTACTTCATAGAGTAGATTGACTTTACCAATTGCATATTTCATTCTAGTTTCCTCTTTCAAGGATCCTATATAAAAATGGTTGAATAAAACTGTTTCTAAAAAAATTTTTTTTTTGTAGGAGGCTGTTTGCGTGGCTGTTGGGGTCAGAAGTTAATGTTTCATTACTGAATTCAGAACATCCTCTAGTAAAGAAAAGCAAGAGCTGTGGAAGTCCTAGTAATACCCTGTACTTTGATATGTATTCGAGAGAAATGTTAATTCAGGTGTGTTATTTTCTTAGATTTCATTTTTGCAGTGTTTAACATTTTGTTGTGTTTTTTCTAATTTAGATTCAACATTGTCATTATCAGAAGCATGATTCTTGCATTTTGAAACATTATTATTTAAAAAATTTATGCAGGCCTTGCCGCTGCCTTATATAATGGTCAGTATCCTGAAGACTCTTTTTGTTTTAAGTTTTTTAAAAATATTTTGTGAAAACATTGCAGGACATATTGTTTCATATGGATTGAAAGATTGAGAGAAGGTAAGAGAAGAAAGTTTGAAGCTGGCAGAATATGTTTTATGAGATGAATGTCACAGTTACACTCTGAGATCAAATGGGAGTGAGGATATTTTAGAGGAATTACAGATTAATGACATTGCAGATACAGTTTCATATAATAGAAATAAATGATGGGAATGCACAGAAAGGACATAAGGTAATTGTATGCTAAAGGGTTTTTCTTTTTTAGGTATGGTTTGTGGGGAAATAGGAATGTTGGAAGACCATAAAAAAGATGGATTGACCAAGAAGCTTGGAATTGAATAGATCATTGGGCCTAATCCTTGATATTGATGAAAAATTTTGCACTTGTTGTTAAAAGTTATGTTGTTATAATGTTATTGTAGATACACAGCATGTAATCAGTTAGTGTTTGTACCCCAAACTAGAATAGAACTTATATTGTTTACTTATGATGTATTTATCATTGCAGAACTATGTGTTCTTATCCTTGTTCACTCAGTGTTTATATCTTAAGCAGTTATTAGGATCAATAAGTTTTAATGAAATAGTGTTGAAAATTATGAAAAGAAAATATAGACTACCACTTTCTCAGGCATAGTTCCGGATTGATAAGGAATTTTCGTGTTAGTTGTTGCAGTCAGTTTCATTTATTTGTTAATGCACTGAACTTGTAAAGGGTTTTGCATTGTGAAATTGATTCATGTCCAGAGATATTTGTTCTTGTTGTGAAATTAACAACATTTAGATTTTATATAGCATTTTTATTTTATCAATTCTTTCATTCTTGAAAACACAACTAAATATCTGAGCTTACTTTTCCTAAATGTTGATGATTGGGGGGGGGGGG
>NW_019737392.1:579092-603137 GCF_002891405.2 Cryptotermes secundus
GGGTCAGAGAGAAAGTTTGAACTAAATATTGTACTTCCTGAAAGGAACATTTATTTCTCAGTGGATGCATATTCTCATCTTTTATATAAATTTCTAGTATTCTGAAATATGAAGTAATCATAATTACTTTTTATTAAGACTGTAATATACTATTATCTTCCAATAGTGATATAATTGTTACACAGTGTTTGTATCTTTCTGTCATTTTTATCCCTATAAGAAAGTGGGATTTTTAAATTGAGAAGTCCGAAATCAATTTTTTTTCATTGTCATTCAACAAATATTTGTGGGCCAGTATTCTACTAACCTTTTGATGAGTATGAAAATGTGAGTGCATTCACATCGAAAGTGCTGGAAAGTGTATGAGCACACTGATATATTTTCCGTTTTCATTGTGTTGTACTTGTAGATCATAATCATACAGAGTGTTCAGTCATCGAGGAAACCAGGGGAACAGCGTGAGTTGGATACAGTATCTCTCACAGATTGCTGCTGTAACTGCCAATAACGGAATGAGTCATTAGCGCTGATGAATGCGCACACACTCGCTAGTGTAGAGCAGATGGATCGTTTCTCCACGACTATTCCCTCACATCAGTTTCTGTACATGTACACATTATAAGAATACTGTAAAAAGATAATACAAACCTGCCTTGCTTTATAACAGATGCTAACAGTGACCCCCTTCTGTTTGCAAACATGCATTGCATCACATAAATAAATTATGCAACACTGTCTGAAGTTGGTCCATGGTAATTTAACTAATTATGCGTGTTATTTTATATGGACAAAATTTGATTAATTTTGTGGCTCTGACTGAAAGCAGATCCTAGCGAAACACTGGTTTTCTGTGCTAAGCATCTTAATGATTTTCGAACACTGATCTGTAGTCGTGCCACAATATCTAGAACTTTTTCTTCAGTCAACACAATCCTCTTCGATTGCTTCTTTATGTCACACACTGGACCTGTGGCCTGCCACTTTTTCACAAGCTTGGATACACACGACTTTGTGGGAACTGGCACATCAGGATATTTACAACGAAACTTACTGATACATTTTCTGTAAGTTTTTGCCTTGAAAAATTTTTAACAGTAAACACATGGTGTTCAATAGTGAACTTCATTTCAGCATAAATGTCGACCCCCTATCAAAATCTCTAACACAGACTGACTATCACTGCGACTTAACTGCAGTGACAAGATCATGCCACCTGACCGTGCGCGTTTATCAGTGCTAATGACTCATTCTGCTATTGGCAATTACAGCAGCAATCTGTGAGGTATGTTGGGCCGTGTCAGCGGTGTTGTGAAGTTTCCTCCTTGATTGAATTCAGTGTATAATGAAAGTCAGATATGCTGTCAGGAGTGTCCCATGGAATGCAAATGCACTGCAGAGCTTTACTTTGGGCCCGAAGCATCTGAAGTATTTTGTGTAAAAAAAAACTCACCCTGTCAGTGCTTTTAGGCGCTTCAAAATTCGTCCTTTGAAGGATTAAGGAAGTGTCTTGTGGTTATTTTTTCACAGGCAATAAAAATTACTTTGAGTCAAGGTGTTGGAGGAACTTCCCATGACGTAGGTCCCTATAGACTGTTGGTGTCATTGCTAGATAAGCCTGATATTGGCCCAGTCATATTGGATGATATATTATATGAAGTATTCAGGTAAGTTGATTTATTTGGAAACTCTTTTCCTAGCCAAAACTAAGCCATTGAAGCCTCATACATCTTATATATTTTTTTTTAGCATTCTGCATGAATTAAACATGATTTATCACTGTTAAACACAAAACTATCACAAAACTGATGTCCTAACTTTGTTGATAGAAGAAAATTGACTAAGTGGTTATACTTAAGAGTGGCCGATGAGCAGAGAGTGATTGAACAATATAGAATGCATTCAGTAATAACTGTAGGCGATTCTGAAACATGCTGAATTCCCACACCCGCAGTATAAATTTTAAGGATTGCACATTGTTTAATACCCCTTATCATGAGATGCCTTGTTTTTAATAATAACTATTGTGAGCCATAAAAATGTAATGGTGAAATTAAAGATTACTTCCAGATCTACCATACCCTTTGTTTTTATTTGGTTTCCTGTAGATTTATCAATGTTGGAGCCATTGGGTTTTTGAATTTACCTTTTTGTTATCTTTTCAAGAAACAGTTTCCTGAAACATTTAAATCCCCCTTTTATCCTTTAATTCTCTTTATTTGAGTTTGTTTTCCAAATTGTCATCTGAGCTATTTCTTGGTTTCCTAGGTAACCTCTATCCATGCAGTTTCCAAGCCAAAATTTATATTTATTTTCTTTTGCTATGTTTGTTACTTGCTCATATCACATCAGTCTAGTTTGTTCTTATCTTGACAATTGTATAAACAAGAATTTAAAATTATCTGTTACATAATGTTCTTCCTGCTTTTTTCCTTCATCTTCCATATGTAGAAGTGTCACCAATGTAGTGTTCTAATATCATCATTTACCTCTGAAAAGAATTTAAATTTGATCCGTGATTACTTACCTTCTCTCTCCTCTATGGGAGCATCTGTATGATCAGCATATGCACTTTTTACTTCCAGAACATTGTATCTTGCATGTGAATGTAATGCTGACAGTACTGGGAAAACTGGTGGATCTATATACAGAGGTAGTCAAGAGTTGCTCAAGTCTGCCAACTTGCTCTTCAGTACCCTGGAACCATGTTACATTTGGATCTATGCAGGTACTCTCTTTGATGAAGCCTGTGAACGGCAGACAACAAATGAGGAAGCAAGTTTAGAGAATGAACGGTCACCCAAAGGAGAAGTTAAACCTGTTGGAAGTGGACCACCAGATCTTTTAGAGGTAAGACTGAAGAGATTGTAAAAGATATAAGATGCCACAATACTTTTTGGTGTTTATATGGGGCAAGAATTTACATATATGAACTGTTTAAATAGCAGGGTATAATGATGAATTAAATATACTGTAGTTGTAGGTAATAACGTGGACACAGGCATAGAAATGGAAAAGTCTTGACTAATGATTGTTCATCTGATGATTTCAGTGGTAACATAGTTTATAAATGACTGTGTTGTCTGTTCCCACAGTGAGATGTCCACATTATTTCTGTGGGTATCTGTGTTTAGTTTCATTGTGAACTGAGTTAATTTGATAATTAAAGAATCAAGTATTTCTTTCCATTTTTCTTACTACAGTTAATGATGTAAGTTGTATGTAGAAGTATACGCAGAGGGTAAATTTTTAAGTGCACTTCATTATGTTGTTTGATTTGTTTATATTTTATTTATGTCTGTTTGTTCACTTAATTGTCTTGTGGTTTTCATGGAATGTTATGAACCAGTTCAAGTACCAGTATGGAAATGGTTGAAATGCCTCATATTCAGTGTTCTTAGATTATTTATAACCTTGTGATACTTCATTTCTCTTGCTTAGGTAAGTGTGAATGTCCTGAAATGTTTTTAATATGACTGACTGTTAATCAGAATTCCCTGAGTTCAAGAAGTTTCCTATTACTGAAAATTTTAATCTTATATCAAATCCCAAGGAACATTAGACTGTGTGCTGCATGTCCCACTGCACACTTTACCCTTACAATATATGAATTAACAAGTTGCATTCATATTGTGAGGAGTAATTATCCCAATTTTCTGAATCTGATGAACATACTACATTCTATTGTATAAGGAGGCTAGAAAGGTCACCACAACTCTCTACAGAAATCACTAAGTTCTGGTTGTCCTGTCTGCAGTGGATGTGAATGGCATAACTAGAATACATAACTAGAATTAGAATAAATCTGTTAAAATTGTATGGTGCTGCAGTGACCCACCAGAAATATTTTACAGGACAGGGTAACATATTTAAACTGACATGTTTTAATTTTTTATAATATAATTTACATATGTTAGTAAACATTTCCAAGTTCAGTTATTGTATTATTATGTGAGTGTTCAAAGACCATGGCTTAAATAATAGCCTAGCCTATTATTTTAAAATTATAACCATCTATGTTGATTTTTCTTTGTTTTCTAGGTGTGTACACTGACTGAATTCCTCCTAGATACGGTATCATTAGAAACCTACATGGACACACCCAGTGAATATCTCCCAGGATTATTCCTTCATATAATTACTCAATTAACGCAATATTGTGATGCATTGCTGCCACAAGAGGTCACCCGAAGTCTTCAGCTTTGTGCCAAAATTCTTTCTAGAATTCAACCATCAGCATTAGCCAACAATCCAGATAGTGCAAAAGTTTCTACCCTTGATCTTTCAGAAGAGAAGATTCAAATTATCATACAGTCTGATGTTGTCAAAAGCTGTAGTGACCTGTCAAGTGGACAGTTAGTTCGTAGTAGAGCTAACAGTGATTTGTCTGAAAGCAGCAGAACAAGTAAAGACAGATCAGAAGCAAAGAAGGCGTCATCCAAAATGAAGAAGTCTTATAGTGCCAGATTTCGTAGTAAGCGTCCTAAGAACTCGCTCAGTAATTACTCTGTCAGTAGTCCAGTTTTATTATATGTAGCAAAGACTGATGGTATGGAGAGGAGTCTTGCTGGAGATAAACATATGGATGATCTGTCAAAGAGTGCTGAGACTCTAAGTTCAGAATCCATATCTCATATTGGGAGAGAGAGTCCAGATATAAGTAGATGTGCGGGACCCTCTATAGAATGTGGATTGAACCAGATGGACAGCAGTTTAAGTAGATATGGGTCATCACCCCATAACCCTTCAGTTGTTCCAGAATTTCAGATCCCAAGCAAGCAGCAATCTGTGCTTGAGGAGTGCCTAAGACAGTATGAGAAATTTTATGTCAAGTTTGTTGGTGGACAGCATGTTATAAATGGCAGAAAAGTATGTGAACTGTTTCAGGAATTGTTAGTTGTTCTTCCATGTGAAACTGACAAGATCCGCGCAGAAAAACTTGAATGTTTATTATACAGATGTTTGAAAACTAGTAAAGAAGAGGCTGGTTCCTTTTCAGATGACTCTTCAGTGTCATCATGCAGGTGCACAAGCTTGAAGAGTAAGAGTTATGAATCATGGGTGCATTTGAAATCTGTGTCTGTATGTCATCAGAGTGAGCAGTGGGAGGAGCCAGTGAAAGTTGCTTCAAGCCTTCTTGTTGAACTGTCTACTTTTCCAACATATTGCCTCCCTGGAGGGTCATCACTGATTACAGATGAACACATGGAGCTGAATTCTTTTCCTGAGTGGCTACGAGTTCTAGTTGTGTGTGCATGTTGGCTCAGCAGTGTACCAGCACTCCAGTTAGTTGCTATATCAACACTTTTAGATCTCATCTCCCTCTTGAGATCACAGTGTGAGAGCACAGGAGTTGCTGAGAATGAACACCAAGGTGTTGTAGCTGTTGTTATGGTACCTCTCCTAAAACCATGGCATGTTCAGTATTTAGAGCATCATACAAATGTAGTTCCAGTACTAGCTCACTCCCTTTGGCACCATCTAGGCCAGTTGAGCTCAGAGCACAAAGTCTTCTGTGTTGAACTGTTGCACCAGTTGCATAATGTGTTACCTGGTAGTGATGCTGTTGAGAATGTTATAGGTGAATCTTTGACACAGGAAAACGTTGAACTCAGGGTGGATGCTTTCCAGAGGTTTGCTCTGATGTGGCATGTTGGGCGGGAAGTTGAAACCAAAGCAGGAATAAACAGGAATTTGCGAACTTTTGACAAGTCACTCTTGAAGATGTTAGATAATCTTCTCTTAGTTGAAAGTTGCCCTCTAAAATTGCTAGCACAGTCATGGTTACTGCATTCCTTCCTTTGTGGAGATATCTCACGACTGCTGGATCCCCTTCTTTTGATGTTGTTAGATCCTGTCACAGCTCGAATGAGTGTTCTTCATGTGAGCATTGAACATTCAAACACTGTTCTTACATGTGCTATGAAAGATGTCGAAAATGGAGACAATTTGGATGAGAATTCAGCTACTGCAAAGATCTATGCAGTCAGTTCTGTTGATGGGAATGTAATCTATCATGTTTCTGACTCCACAGATCAGAGGAGTATAAAAAATCAAAAAATTGACAGGAGAAATATGACAGATAATCCTGTTAGGGCGAAACGAATATTTGCTGTGACGACACTTGTTGGTGGAGGAAAAAGAAAGAACCATTATATAACTGAGAAAAACTCATATATTAAGGAACATGAAAATGCATTTCCATTAAACAAGCCCCAGTTACAAAACATATCAGTCTTTGTAAATCCTTTTTCATCTGCCGTGACCAACAGCAATACTTCTAATGATTCTGTAGCTGAAGATGATTTGGCAGCCATGAGTAATGGGAAAGTTGCAACCGCACATGAACATGTTTGTAATGCTACTAGGTTTCATCAGAGTAAAGTGGGACATGAAATGGGGAGGGAAGAAAAACCAGCTGACATTTTAGAATCAGTCGGCAAGAAGAGATCTGATCCAGACCTTTCAGAATGTTGTTCAAAATCTGAAGCAGAGAATCAGAGACTTACAAAAGGCATAGAAAGTGGATCTGAACAATATCAAGAAGGAGAATCATTCAGCAGCACTAATGTTAATGGTGGATTTGAAATGGTTAGTGGAGTTGAGCGGAGGTGGCCTGTAGGGGATGAGGAGGCACTTGGAGAACTGGAAGAGTCAGCATCTGCTGAGGAGTTCTTTGAAAATGATGCTGTAAGCAGGGTTGATCCCTCTAGCATCAGTATAGTTGAGGAGATATTGCAAGATATCCTCCATATGGTGGTCAGCCAGAGTGCTGAGGGCAGGGAGGTGAGTGTTTTCATTAGAATTATGTTTGATTAACAGAGTAGTAGTACAGGGTGGCGCAAAAAGGTGGGAACTCTTGAAAATAGAGAAAAAAAATACTTTTTTTTTTAATTTAATCAAGGTACTCAGTGTGCACTTCTACATTGGAAATTTAAAAATAACTCACAGTTTGAAAATAACATCGTGAAAATGATGTCCATCTTGCCGAATACACTCTGCAAGTCGATCCTGAAAATTGCGCATGGCTCGGAGCAAAGTGTCGGGTTATATTGCTGCGATCTCTTCTGTTATTCATCTTCTAAGTTCGGCTAGGGTTGTGGGGCGTGTATTATAGACCACACTCTTCAAATAACCCCATAAATAAAAATCACACACTGATGAGTCTGGGGAACGAGGTGGCCAAGCAATGTCACCGTTTCTGGAAATTACATGGTTACCGAACAGACGCCTGACCGCTGCCATTGACACTCTTGCTTTGTGTGCGGTCGCCCTGTCCTGTTGAAACCAAGTGTTTTCGATATCAGTGTTCGGTACACTGTGAATTCTTGCAGCAAGAAACGTCTCAAGCATGGTTACATAACGCTCAGAAGTTACTGTCACCGTGTTTCTTGCGATGTCTTCAAAAAAATATGGTCCTATCACCCTTTGAACTGAAACTGCACACCATACAGTGACCTTGGGGCTGTGTAGAGGTTGTTGATGAAGAACAGCAGGATTTTCTTGTGCCCAGTACCGACAGTTCTGCTTGTTCACATACCCATTTAAATGAAAATGAGCTTCGTCTGACATCCACAGATTTTCAATGAAATCAGGATTCTCGTCAATTTTGTTCATTATTGCTTCACAAAACTGTCGGCTGAACAAATGGTCATTAGGTTTCAGTTCTGGCACCAGTTGCAGTTTATAGGGATTAAACTTGAGTTCATGGAGTATTTTCTGAACAGACCGATGACTTACAGTCATTGCTGCTGCGACTTTCCCTACTGAGCGATGTGGACTTCTCAGGATGGAGGCTTGCACGGCTTCGACATTTTCCGGAGTCCGAGCACTTCGTGGACGACCAGAAGACTTTCTCTTTCCCACTGAACCAGTCTCTTCGAAATTTTGAACCCACGTTCGAATTGCATGTTTAGATGGAGCGTGGGCACGAGGGGCAAGGTTGAAATGCCGCCTAAACTCCCGTAAGGCCTCAACCAAACTGTCGCCATGTCGATAATAAGCCCGCACGGCTACTACGCGTTCTTGAACGTTCCACTGTTCCATGGCTACTAAACCTCCGGTGCTACTTTACAACTTACCACCCTCCCCACATTTCTCCTCCCCTCACACTGCTGTCAACATCACATTTAAAAGTTACCATCTTTTTGCACCTGCCTGTACATTAGAGTTCTATTCATTAGGTACCTATTCAGACCTTATCTAGGAAATAATTCTTATGATAGAGATATTGGAATGGGAAACAGAATACATATTGTATATAAAATTTTGTTAGGAGAGCTTATTCAGGCTGCTTGGGAGACCAGATGTGTTTGGGAGGCATGCAAATGTAGAATGAAGTGGGTTAAAATAAGAGACCAAAATAAGATGGCTTCCATGATGCCAGTATTAGGCATCCTCCATAATAACAGAGAATGCTTTTAGTCTTGAATGCCTGTTGACTACTCATAAAAGATGTTATAAAATTAAGTTACAGTGAAATCCCCATTTAATGTTCTCAAGTCAAGTTTGTATCTCATTTAATATTCCATATCCAAAGTCAGGAATATCAGTATTCATTTTCCTTACTTTAGTGTTCAGAGCCACTGTTCACCAAAGAAACCTTAAATGGTGGATTTACTATAGCTTTAGCAATTTAAGGTGTGTTTGACGAAACATTTTGTTTTAATGTGTCATTATTTATTTTTTTTAGGTTAAAGGTGGGAATAAACAATATTTTGACGTGAAATCACCCTGCAAACAGCCAGTGGGAATTGGAATTCATCCGTTTCATTCACACATGCTCCTCTACTGTGGTGTTTATGACTCACATAGAACATTGTATGCTCTCAGTTCACTTCGTAGCATCTTGCTAACAAATGCTCGTATGTTCCTGTATGCTGCTGCAACCACAGGCCTTGCTAATGTTGCCAGAAGCTCTGATCTTCTCATACTGCTTACTAGACATCGCAAGTCAGTGTTTGGCAGGAGTTTCCATGGAGATATTGCTGCCTCAAGTGGCGAGTTTGGAACAGCATACCGAAGTAGCATGTACCTGGAGGCTTTAATCTCTGTTTGTCTCTATTTTGCAAGGAGTTATTATCCTAATTTGGGTCAGATGCGACTCACCCAAGAGGAAATAGCAGGAAATAGACAGGTATTTTATTACACCACAGTTGTGTTGGGTATTGTCCACAGTCTGATATACATACTGTACACAAGCCTATACAAATTTCCTACAAATCTGAGAGCCACATCAAGAAAATAACTATTGAATTAAAAACCAAAAATACTTTGTTGAGAACGTTGCTTAGTTTTTTGACAAACAGACATTTGCAGGCTGTATATATAAATAATAGCTTATTCCACATGTGCTTGAGGGCAACTTACTATGTCATTCCTAGAATGCAGCAAAAGCCCAATCTGTTTGCTGTTAGCTGTTGGAAGTGTCATTTAAGAAGCTGAAGTTTTACTAATATGCATTATGTGAGAAGTCCAGTATGTTCCTGTTGTTATAAAATCAGTGAAAGAAGATTGTTCTCATGCATTATTGTGGCATGTCATCCTGTAATATAGTTTTGGCCAACTGAAAAAATTCTCAACTACACTTTGCATTTGAATTCTTATATTAATAGGACTATGCTTTATGCATTCTTTTATTATGACTTATTGATGTTTATGTTTTGTGGCTAAAGGTACAGCTTGCAAGTGCTGAGCTTCTCATGCTCATCTGTTCCGAGTTAATTTACCTTGTTCGTGATAGTGGCAAGGGGTTTGCTTGTTACATAGCGGACCTACTGTCACGATGCAAGGTTCAAAAAGTGGTTCTTCACTGTGTCCTCTCCAGTGTTTATAGCATGAAAACCATTGCAAGTAGCCAAGATGTTCATGCTGCAAAGGTATGTATTGAGAAACTGGGCCCAAATATTAAATGTCATTCTGAAGGCAAAGTTCAATTTTTCATGCCCTTGCCTGGGTGAACAAAAACGTTTTACTTTTCATGTATACACAATAAGCACATCACTGATACTGACACAGTCATTGATTGGAAAAACAAGGTACGTCTGCTGAAAAAGTGGAATGAGGCAGTCTGTATCCTATATATGATAGTCTACCATACGAAAGTCACCATCATAGCAATGGCCATAAGTTCTGGCAGGATTTAAAGCTGTATGCATGAAAATTTGGGCAGGAGGAGGAATCCACGCCCAGACCTGGCTGGGCATAGAATGAAGATCTTCAGCTTTGCATGGTTGGAGCTGATTGGTTTTAGTAGGGCCTCAGACAGGTTCTGATCGTAGCATTGAGGATAGGGCTATTTTAACAAATCATGTTGAAATCAGGGATGCACAATGGAAGCAGTAGTGGGCTGAGTACTTGGAGTGACAGGTGGTTGACCCCTGCTTCCGTGTCAGTACTCACTACTCTGTTAGGATTCCTTGGAAGGTGACACTGGAAACATTTTTTGGACTGGTAGTTCATTGCTCATGAGTTTATATTTGTGAGACCGCTGTGGTCAAGGAGAAGTTCTTGCATACCTATTGTATTGTGCTGATCTTGTACCATATGAAGGGTTGTGTGCTTTCATAGATTGCATTGGAGGAAGTTGCTTGTGGAGTGAGCTGTGCATCACTGGCTCCGCAAGTCCCTATATGAGTACATTTCTGACCTTGAAAATTTCCTGCCTACCCTCCACATGTACATGTCAGTTAAACTGGGAAATGAAGTGAAGGGCATTGGAAGGTTATTTGTGGCTTGATGTTTAAGTAACTTGGTCTACGGACCACAGTAACCACTGCTCCTGACCTGCGATGTGGTTAAGTGCAATGAATGTTGTGCATTTCTTATCTATTTGGCAGTATTGATTTTATGTACATTAGTGTTTTGCATTTTCTCTGTTCTACTCAAGTTTTCTTTCATTTTATTGTGTAGCCCTGCCCCTCGGTCTAGTTCATGGATCTTTGATTTGCGGTTTTAGTATTGTTTCACTTAACTGTGTTTGTTATTTACAACTCTTTTTCCGGCTATGTTATGCCGCTGAACTAGGACCACACCAAGATCATTGATCACTAATGTAAACCTAAGGGTTCGCTACTTATACTACAGCCCCATTATTGTTTGTATCCTATTATTTCTTTATTGCTTACTTAGTGAGTTCTGTTACAACTATGTCACAAATTATTTAGTCACATTGTAAACCTTAAATGGGACAGTCGCAAATAGCAGTGAAAAAGGAAAGGAAGATAAAGAGGAAGACTGTAGAGGTGAGTTTGTCCTGTACTGCCCTATCTTTCCTAGACTCTCTTCATGTGACATGCAGCCACGTTTTAAACAGTTATACATATGCTGCTGACATACAATATTTTGAAGACAGTTGCATATAAGGGATTCTTACGATCACCAGACTTGAAATGTGGCTCATATCTTAGTGCACTTCGAAGATGCCATATATAATGTTGCCAGATACTGTGAACTGGACAAAGTATCTATAATTGACAAGCCTCAGATATTGGAGCTAAAGTGATAAAATGAACTAGAATAAAATTTACATATTCTTACATGTCTGTTTCAACTGAATTTTAATTGCAGTCATCTTTGTCTGAAGAGCAGCCGCAACAGAGGACCTTCACAGAGGAAATAGTATTGTTCAATGATCCGGTAGTAGAAGGAAATGAAAATACTGGCAGGTGTAAATACCGAGGATCAGATCATTCTGAAGGTTTTCAAATTCAGTTGCTTAGGTAAGAATTGAGACACAGCTTTTGTGTAAGGCAGGCAGGCTCTGATGAATTTTTTTGGTGGGGAGGGAACCATACAGCATTAAATTAATATTGCTGTAATATAAAAATCTGTGAATGAAGCATTTTATAAACCTGAAGACTATACAAAATATAATGGATATTTATTGAATACTTGAATCTTCTCTCTGTCTCATTCCAATACATGTTCATGGCATGGTGCTTAAATAACTTCCTTTCCAGACTTCTCTTGGCTCTGATAATGCTTGAACATCAAGTAAACTGTCAGAAAGGTGATGGTGAAACAGCTGCAGTAAGCAAAGAAGTAATGCAGGTATCATCACTGAGCAGAGTGCCAGCAAATCAACTGAAATACATTGGCGGTCATGTGATTGCACAGCAGCCTATGTTCCTTGCAGCTATCCTAAGTGCACTTCAGCAGGTTTGAGCCTAATATTCCCTGTCTAGGTATTATGTATAGAGGAAGGAAAGTTTAGGGTTGTCTCTTCATTAATCAGTTGGAAACATTTCTTGACAAATAGTCTGATGACATCTTATTTTCAAAAGTTTTATTTAAACAGAAACAGAAAAGGGTTCTTCCATACTGTTTTGATGAACCAGACTTGTTAATTCTCTTGCATGCTTAAATGCACTTTATGTTTATTTTATAAAATAGTTAACAAATAAGAAATGTTGCAGATAAAATTAATAGAAGTGTAAATGTCATAATCTGTACTGTTCTTTCATTTCCATTTCCATGACTTGGTTTCATAACAGAAAAGGTAAAATTGCATGGGATGTTGTCTTCTCTGGTTAAAACCATTTAACCTGTGTGGCTTTGTAAGGTGTACTGAAACTAAGGTCGTATGCCATGGCTTTCTGTGTGTTTGATGCCACAAATTGTAAATTTAAGTAGAGAGATCTGTATTTATTTGTAGTCAGGGAAATAATTTTTGCAACATACTCTCCCACTGAATGTGTCTGGATTATGCAAGAGTCGTCCAAAAAATAAAACTCCAAAATTGTTCTGAGGAAAGTTTGAATGGTTCTTTAGTTCTTTATTTCATTCCATAGATCCATACAATTGAGGATGTGGAAACAGTCATATAGGAGGAGCAATAAAAACATACATAATCAATCAATCCATAGATCCATACAGTTGAGGATGTGGAAACAGTCATATAGGAGGAGCAATAAAAACATACATAATCAATGAAAACATTACACAACATAGCAACAACAACATTTGGCAGACAGTCATTACAAGGGAATAGTAGCATTATTCTTGTCATATCTAAAATCAAAATATTTATCTAAAGTATAAAATGAATGATCGCATAATTTTTTTTTTCAAAGCCAGTTTAAAATCTACAGGATTGTAATATAATTACTTTATGAAAATAGGAAGATTATTAAACACCCTGATACCCATATAATAAGCTCCCTTGAGATATAGTGACCGATGGGCTGAAGGTTGATAAAGATTGAAATTATAACCATGTCTTGTGAATCCATGTTGTTAACCATAAAAGACAGTAAAGAATAGATATATTTGGATTGAAGAGGGAGAATACCCAAAGTTATGAACAATTGCCTACAAGAGTCTCTACTTCCGATACCCGTCATTATTCTGAGTGCAGTGATATATATGCAGTAGTTATCGGCTGTTACCAGTGTGCTGGTGCTGACAGCAGTTCTGAATGTCAGCGTTATGTTTTAATCAGAAAACTCTTATGAAGTTTGTTATTGTGGAGGTAGGAGAGTCTATAATGATCATCATTGTTAGTATGCATGTAATAGGCAGGGGAGTTAACAAGTGGTAATACGTCTCTTGGTGATGATCTGCATAATGGGTAGCCACTAATGGTGCAGACTGATTATAACAGTCAGAGTGCTGATGACTTGATAGAGGATATTGTCACATGATTGGGTGACTGTGGACAGGGTTTGAATTGGTAATTGGATATTGAACATTTACAGATTGTAAGTACAAGTAACTCTAGCAGTATCGCTAATTCACAAACTCTGCAGTACACTACAACACACACTAAGTCTTTTCAGTCTGTTGTGTCTTCACTGGTTGTCTGATAACAGCTTTCCACACTGTAGCACCCTCAGCTTTTGTGTTCATGTCCTTACTGGCCAGAGACCGTGTCACATCTAAGTTGGTATCTATCTCACAATTAACTCAACATTGCTACATAATGGCTTACAGCAATGGGGGCTCCTCCACCTCCTATGCCTCCACCAGGGGCCACTGTCTCACAACAGCCACAGACTCAGATTGGTCTGTTTGCAGACTCTCCCCAAACTTGCTACTGACATCTCTAGATTGAATGTTTGTATTTCGATTCTTCAGATGTAGGCTCTGCACAGACCCACAGAGAACGTTGTTCCTCTGTTGATGTGGGTGATGTGGTATCACGTGTTCCACTGTAGCAGCATGGTTCACCTGGCACCAGATCACATGGCAACACTGCTTCCCACAGCTCTCCTGTTGTTCACGACATCACTGCAGACTTGGACATGACATGTTCCTCTGTTGCGTGTCAGCGTAGCTGTAGTCACATGACCTGGTAGCCGTGGAAATATGTTTACAGAGCTGTTGCCTTGCAGTGGCCATCTCTGCTGATTAAACTATTCTGGCTTTCAGTGGACATACCACAATATGAAAATACTCTCTTTTTGGAAGCGAAGTTGTGTAATGTTATATTTCAGCGTCCTGTTGCACTGATTTATGTCCATGATTTATTCTGACCGTCTTACAGTGCATACATTTATTCGCCTCACTCTTCTCTCTTGCACTACATGTTTCAGCACTGAAGTGCCATCTTCAGGTGCTTTTCTATGTACGTCGAACTACTGAAGATGGCACTTCAGTGTTGAAACATGTAGTGCAAGAGAGAAGAGTGAGGTGAATAAATGTACTCGTATGCACTGTAAGACAGTCAGAATAAATCATGGAAGTTGTGTAATCTTGTAGAAAATATACTGACATGTCATAGGAATCTCTCACCCCTAGCTTCACGGTAGATGGAGGCAATGGTTAATCTGAAATGTGGGTATCTTTGTGTCAGTTTACACAGCTAAACATCTCAGAGGATGGTAATTGTCATATTAGATTTGAGGTTTTCACAGCAGTGGCTGTGAAGGGACTTGCAACTTGCTTCACGCTGGTTGCTTTCTCAGCTTACTCTTCAAGCCTGAAGATGAAGGCAGTGTGTACATCTGAAGTATTGGTAAATTTCTACCAGAGTGCATGGCTTCACATCCCCAGAAGGCATTAATCTTAATATTCACTTCTATGAGAACCTCAAATTTCAAAAGTAGTTCTGTTTCAAGAAGGTGGCTACTCAACAGAAGTTATTGAAAAGAAATAAATATATACAAAAAAGGTTTATTAGATGTAAATCTGTCATTTGGTAGTCTGGTAGTCTCAAATGAGGAGTTTCTTATCTGACTAGCTAGTCAGTAACATTCATTCTTGTTTCAGTATAAAGATTTTTCTACCCCTTTTCTCCTTCTAGGACCACATGAGACACTTGCATCAGCACTGGACAACTATGGTTATATCTGCCCTTCCATTCATGGTTCAGTCCCTCACACACGTAGTGATGAGTGTGGTGAATCAGTTGTGCTGCAATTTGGAGAAACTGTCTGTATTTTATGGAACGTCTAGCCGTTGTGGGGAGTCGTACAAAAGGTGGGAAAGAACAGACATGCCGCTTTTGTTTTGTATATTCAGAGTAAAAAATACTGATTTTTCTTTTATTTGTCAATATTTGATGTGGACAGCAAAATATTTGTGGTATAAAGTCAAGAATTCAGTTTATTATGTGATGTTTACAGTGCAGTGATCTGTTGGCAAATATTCTGTGGACCTGCAGACCTCTCATCTGTTTTTTGTGAGGCATCAGGCCTATGACCTTATTAATTTTTCTTAATCTGCAAGTATTTCATGTAGGTGGATATCCTGACAGAAGTTGTTTGTGATTTTCCTCATTCCCTCCACTCAAATACAAGGCCTTGATTAGGGCCATGGCTGCTTACTTTCAGATCCTTTCCAGTTTATCCATCTGTTATCCTAACATACAGTGACGTATAGTCAAAATACCAGTGTCATTAAATAAACTACAAACGATCCTTTTCCTTCAAGATAATTGTTTCTGTCATGGACATTACTATAGCTGTGAAAAGCCCCATCTTATGGGATATAATGCCATGTAGTCAGTGAAAGCATTTCAGAAGAACAGACTCCCTCCATCTTCAGGTTTGAACTGTGAGCCAAGCATAAAGCAGACAGCAAGTAGTCTGATACATTCTTTCAAAATGTTTGTTAACTTTCACCAGACTGCACAGCATTATATCTGAGAAGACAGAACTCTTCATAGTCACAGATGTGAGGACTCCAGATCGAACTCTTCTATAGCCCTTTGTTTTTAAATATTTCAGTACACCACCTGCATCGTGCTGTTTGCCAGCGGACTACACGGTGACACAATTGGAGGCTCTGACTGTACTGTGCCATTATTGCCTGTTGGATAATACCCAGCAGTTGTCCCATGCTTTCAGTCAGCAGCTGTTGGCTGGATCTGGAACCATACACATGGGCATACCTGGAGCAAATCCTGGCCAGATATTTAATAACCTGGTACATGTGTTCATGCCAACACCACTACAACAGGTAGTTATTTCACTTATTCCTCTCACTGATGAGTATAACATGGAACACCAAATGACACAGATGAATGGATAATACTGTAACGTGTTTTGTTACTGAAGACGCCGTTCAGACTGTTAATTGTTTATTTAACAACCTACAAATCTCGGCTACTGTTATGCCGCAATTTCGAGACTGAAAATCAAAAGACATTGCCTAAATGTTATGAGACTTGCAAAAGCGTTTTATAGCAATTAGAGCGAGGATGACAACACCTGGACTAGGGATCTAGGTTAAGAATGTTGACGCTCAGTATTTATGCGTAATCGCATAAGTAGGAAGCTCCCCTAACTGGGCCATGGGAGTATAATGAATTTATCAAATACGCAGTGATGAGGTACGACGGACCCGCCCACCACCAAAGGGGTTAGCCAATGGAAACCCTCCCCCCCCCAAAATATAGAAAAAGGGGAGTAGTTTACCTCCCTCTTTCGCCAACTGCAGCGCCAGCAAAATTAGTGTATAAAAAAAAAACTCAATGGGGATTTGATCTAAAAACGTAACAATTAGCCGCAGGCTCTGTCCGACATGGGTACTACGAGTGGTGGTGTCGCTGCGTCTCTAACTCAAGTAAGTCATGTTTGCTCATACAAGCCATGCTGTTAAACCTTGTGGTTGTTGGTAAATTGTTGTTTGTCAAATGTTGCAAACAATGTCCAGTGTGCCAAGCGAGTTCTTGAGGGTAGAATATGAAAAATGATGTAACATGCAATAGGTGAGGTTGCTAGTGTAGTAAATATGGCAGACGTTAGATAGAGTGTTAGGATTACTGGTAGTGTGCAGAGCATGCACACTTGTATTTATACTTGTGACTCTTGATTTTGTGATAAATATATGTAGGCTTTCAGTATGTATAACTTCAGGGGCAGAATATTTTAAGGGTGAAGTATTATGACAGAATAGTGTAGAATTATGTAATGAGTAGTAGGGAATAGAGAGAGGAAAGAGGATCACATTGAGCAATGAATACTTGCATATCCTCATGAGTCGAAACAGAGAGAGAGAGAGAGAGAGGCTCAAGTCCTACACCCCAGAAGGGGAGACCATGATGAAGTCATAGCATGGTAAAGTCAAGACGCTATATAGTCCTGACCGAAGGTCGGCATTGTTCATACTGTAGATAGGATTGTAAATAAGAGTGTAAATAGACAAGGTAATTAGAGTAGGATGTACTGGGATTGTGATTTACTTCCCCAATCCAACCCATCCACGACCGATCCAAAGCGATCCTGACCCAAGCGAAGGCAGAACTGACCCAGGTAGCCAACAGCAGCCGGATGCAACTAGCAGTAAGGGTTATGAGAATCCTAGTTAAGGGTGAGAGACTAGTAGTAGAGACAAGGGGATGCATTCCTGATGGAACAAGTGAAGAGTAATTTAGATAGTTTATTAGCCCCCTTCAGGCATAAGAAAGTGATAGCAGAGGTGGAGATCGGCCAACGAGAGGTGGCTGACAGAGAGAATTAGTAATTGTGTTTTACTCACCCCTGCCATCGAAGCATTACTTATGGCAACGGCGGTGGGCCGAGTCAACGAAGGGTTGACTGACGTAGCAAAGGGACTAGCCATAGAGAAATGGCAGACAAAGTGATTTAGTGTGTTTTAACCCACCCCCGTCACTAAGACATAATAATTGGTGACAGCGGTGAGATATCAAATCCACCCCTGTCATAGAGGTGTAATATATGGTGTGACAGTCGATGGGTAGAGGCGGGTCATACCTGACACGCCCGCTTTACGCCAATACGAAGTGGTTACAGTGATGAAGGGGCCAGCCAACAGAGAACGCTCGACTAACGCGCTACCGGCCCTTAGTATTCTCATCAACCCTCTTAAGATATAATAGATGGTGGCAGCTGTATGCAACGAAGAAGGTCCAGAACCAGGAGAATCCTAGCTGAGGGTAATCTAGTATTATTGTGTTAACCCTTTACAGCATAAGATGTGGTGGCAAGGAGGGATACCTCCACGCCCCCTGCCACCACGACGTAATAGCTACAATTAATTATAACAATGTTACGGGTTTACACAATTTACAAACCCTACACACAAATCAATTCACTCTATCCGATTCACTCGTTACAACTGAACTCGGTGACTATTACAATTCAGCTGTCTTAGGCGGCTGCTATATTTCAACTCCGCACTGCTGACTAACTGCTGGCTATATTCCAGCTCAACTCATAGGCTGCTGCCTTGAGAACTGGTTCACTACTGACTTGAGAACTGTTTTCAGCGGCTGTGTAGTTCCCTTATATAGTCGCAGTGTTTGCCTGTTACGTAGCCACACTGTTGGGAGTTGTTTACGGGTACGTAGCGATTGCGGTGTTGTGTGTTACGTCACCGCAGGGAGAGGGGCGGGGTGTTGACTTGCCTATTACCATAGTAATGACAGTGCTACGATGCCGCTACGTACTGCTGGGGAGGGAGGGATGTCCTCCATTGCGCAACACGTCACAATACTCTTTCATATTAGGAAGGTGTTGGCTTAAAATCTCTGCCCATCTACCTGGTTTTCCTTGGACCTCACAACTGAATGCTAGGATAGTACCTAAAAGTATCAGAACCACTTCCACATTTTTTCCCATTTTATTATTCACTAATGTTTTACCATTGAGTGCTTATAGTCTGACCTACTGACAGTGTCCCTAAATTAACAAAAAATAAATACAGCGGAATTCTCTTAAGAAGTTTTTTGGGTCGAAGCTGTTTGACTTCTTATGGGGAGAATTTCTAAAAAAGTAGGTTCAGCAAATCTGCCACACTCATTTTAGCACTCCTGTGAATATTCATAATACATTTGCAATAGTTAATTGCATTAGAAATTCCGCAGTGATCTTCAGATGTTGGGCATATTGCATGAGACTTTTTTATATAGAGTTGATGATACAGATATGTCACATTGTATCTTACTGCAGTTGCTTGGTTTAACTTTAAATATGTAAATGTTTTTATGTTTCAGGATCCAGTCTCTAAAGAGAAACTTGGTCAACTTGATCCCCATGTTACTGCAAGAAGAACGGTTCTTAGCAATATGCCCCGTATCATTGCCAGTGTGTCTGCTTTGTGGCAGGCTGTCTTGACTGGAAATGAATGGTAAATTTATTAAATGTATTTTTTTTTTGTAATTAGAGGAATATAACAGAAAGAATATTGTAGCATGTAGACTCATTACTGGGTGACCTCAAAACAACATTTGCTTCTAGGCAAGTGATTCTTAATAAGCAAGTATATGCGGCCATTACTAAGTAACACCTTTTCAAACAAACCAGTTCCCATGGAAACTCTTGGAGTGCAATAATTAATGATGTTTTCTATGTGATATGTGCTGAGTTGTTATAACTGAGACAAGTTTAGATGTGAGAGAGTTTTGGGATATTTGCCAGACAGCAATGAAGTGAGCATGGAAACTGAAGAAGAATGTCCACTGTTAGAAGCCATTACCAGGGGATGACTGGTGAAGAAACAGAAGACTGAAAAGGCTTAGCATTTGCTGTAGTGATTTGTAAAGTGTGAAAGTTAGGAATAGTGTTATAGTTACTAGTAGTTACAGCCTATAAGTAGTCAGTAAATCCAGTCTCCAATCCAAACCCTGTAAATAGTCACACATACACATGGCAGTATTTAATGCATTAATAATCTGAAGCTACATTCATAGGTAGTTCTGAAATCAGTATCAAATTACAAGTTATGTTTCAAAAGAATATTTCTTTTTTATTTTTTCTTTTGTAAATGTTTAGAAGTTGAACAATGTTCAATAAGACAAGTAAATTAAGAGCTACTTTAAGTGATACACAGTAGTTACATAGTAGCTAGAAGAATGGCATGATACAAATGACGATAGAACATGAAGAATGTGTCATTTGATCAAACAGCTGGATTTGGTAATAAATCAGTTTTGGCAACCTGTTCAGGGAACATCAGAGTTGTGTGCTGGGAAGTCCTCGCGTAGTGAAACATCATCTGCTCGAATTTCTCAGTCCTATTTCTCTGCATCATGGTACCAACTTTTTGGCAGCAATTGCTGTTGCTTGGCAAGAACGGACAGAGCAACTCATCCCAGTTGCAAGAAAGGTTAGTACTTATACCGGTGAGGTTTTCAATTCACTGCCAAATGTAGTCTCTAATTGTGTTCATAATTGCAGGTGGTTCCTACAGCCAGTCCTGATCAGCAAGTGCTAGTCTACCTAGTAGGGGCAATTCGTGTAATGCCTATTGATACGCTTGTACAGACTGTCAATCAGGTAGTGAAGCAACCACCCCCAATACAAGGAGCCAACAAGGTTAGTAAACATGTTGTAATGTTTAATAACATGCTTCAGAGGTTGGCTTACAGAGTTGTGGATTCAGGTCCCATATGTAGAAAATATTCAGATTGCAGCCCCCTGTTGTAGCCAATACCAGGAAACTTCTAGTAACAGACTGAGAACACTAGACAGTGTGCTTTAGTGAATACAAGTATGGAAGTAGTGATAATGTTACATTTATTTGTAGTTACGACCTGGAAGAGGCCAATAAATCTGTTCACCAATCCAAACCATGTCTATAGTCACACATACTACGTGACAGTATTATTCTTCCATCCATACTCATACCTCCCAAGTGTTTCATTTTCTTTCAAGTTTTAAAACCAAAATTTTGTAGGTGTTTCTGATTACATCTAGGCCTGCTACATTTCCTACCCATCTTGTCCTTGCTTATTCAATCATTGTAACAATATTAGATGAAGTATAGAAGTTGTAAAGCCTGTCAGTTTTTGATGGGCCCATTCATATTGTCTAGAGATCTCATTTGCTTCACATGCTGTAGTTTTGTCTCTCTTGTGTGATATTTGGTGGATGGTGGGCTAAATCCCATGTAAATGAATGAATCTAGTGGACTCAGATGTAATCAGTGGCAGAATATTATTCAACGGTAAGAAGTGTTAATTGGATTTTGATATATGTCATTTTGCAGAGCTTATCTCTAGAAGTGAGTGTTCTGGAGTTCTTCTATTGCTACATGCAGACCTGTTCAGGCTCTCAGCTTGCTGAGAGTTGGAGCTCACTTGTTGGATTGCTGAGGGATGGTCTGACCCTTACTCCCCCAGCCCAATTTCTTATGCTTGCTATTCTCAATGAATTTGTCCAAAAATGTCCACCTCTTGCTGAGAAGAAGGATATGAAGGACCTACAAGATATCACAGCAAAGGTTTGTATGAAAGACGGAGTAGAATATTTTTACGCACATTGATATTTGCTGCATGAAATGCTATAGTTTACTCATGCAACTTTTTTGTATATGAAAATTATGGAACTATGCAATGGCATGGATTCCTTATTTTTATTATGTGAAAATTAAGGGAGAGCCACAGAAGCTTTAGGCAAGTAGGCTTGCCATATTTTTGTTTATTATAGTTTATTAATGACACAATCAGTGGAAAATGATTTGGAACGTATCGTGGCATGCCGCCAGGAAGGCCAGACTGTAGAACGTCCATTGCTGGTCAACGGCTAGCAATTCCTAGCCAACAAAACATAAAGAGACCGTTGCGTAGGGAAGTGCTTAAGCAACAGAGACTGAATTGTTGAGTTCCTACGTCAACGAATTGACCCTGCTAACGAAAAGTCTATCTAACATGTGAAACTAAACCCTTCATCAAGGTGTCTTCTATCCTGTCCAAGGGTAGGTTATAAAAGAGTAGAAGACAATAGACCAGGACAGTTCAGATTCAATGAACATTAAAGGAAGAACCGAGAACAGTTCAAAGAACGAAGAATAGTTCAGATTCAACAAGTGAAAAGAGAAGAACCAAGAACGAAGACACTCCACCTAGAATAGCCGTCCAAGAGTATAGCCATTGAAGAGGAAATGTGTAAGGTGTTACTGAGAGTGATTATATTTGTGAGTGTAAACAAATAATTGTCCAATAAACATTCGTCTAATCCGAAACCCACCATTTCTTGTCGCGTTACATAGGAAGCCTGTGACAATATGTAGAAGTAGTCGTGTTGCAATGTGAGGTCCTGTCTTAGTATTTGCCAGAAGGGACTGAGGAAGTTTAGAAAATCCTCAGGATATTTGGTGTCCTAACTTGTCTGAGATTCCAGCAATGCACCTTTTGAACTCCAGTCGGAAGTTTTACCACTTGAACCAAATTGACTTCTTATGTTCAATACCAGAAATTTAGGACATAATGGAAGGTAATTTGCATTGGGTTTTGTGGTTCAAAATTAGCAGTTTCTCACAAAAATGTTGTAATTACAAGGTGGTTCAAATATGACCGGGACTGATTTTTTTTTTTTAAACCATAATTGCCAAACACTTACTTGCACATGTCAGTCTTCAACGTACTCCCCTCCAGAGTCAACACATTTTTTCCAATGTTCTGGAAGCATCCTGATGCCCTTTTAAAAAAAGGCTTGTGGTTGACAGCTTATCCACTCCCGAACAGTCTGGATGACAATGTCGTCCACAAACCGCATGCCTTGCAAGTCTGACTTGAGCCTTCCGAACAGGTAGGAATCACTTGAGGCCAAATTGGGACTGTACGGCGGATGTGTCAGAAGGTTCCTTTTCAATTTACAGAGGGTTTCCATTGATGTTTTGGCCGTATGGGGGCATGCACTGTCTTGAAGGAAGGCTACCCGCTTTCCACCTGTCTTCCGCTTGGATCGGTTCTTTTCATTCACGTCTGTTGCCAGGAGGTCTCAGTAATAAGCTGCATTGACTCTTCTGGCATCTGTCGGAAAGTCTACATGGATAACCCCCTGCCAATCCCAGAAGAACATTGCCATCACTTTTCCTTCCGAACAGCTCCTCCGTGCTCTCTTGGGTTTGGGAGAACTGGTGTGCCGTCACTCGCGTGATGACTGCTGGGACTCGGGAATGAAGTAATGCACCCACGTTTCATCGGTGGTCACTATAGACTTCAAGAATGCATCACCTTCGTCTTCAAACTGCTGTAGGAGATGACTGACAGCTTGCATGCGCACCATTTTGATCACATCCATCAAAGTGCATGGTACCCACCGTGAATTCACCTTGCGAATGTGCAGGTTGTATTTCATGATGTCTTCTACACCACCAACACCGATGGACAGCATTGCTCAAAGTACCTTGATAGTGATGTGCCTATTCTCACGAATAAGTGCATCTGCACGATCAGTGTTTGGCTTGGTGACGGATGTTCGCGGCCGACGATCATGCGGTTCATTCTCCACGCGCTCTCTGCCCTCTCTGAAGCACTTACGCCACTCAAACACACGGGTCCGTGAGAGACACTCTTTCCCATGCTGTTGTTGGAGTCTGTGGTGAATTTCAGCAGACGGGACGTTTTCTCCAACAAGGATTTTGATCACAATGCATTGTTCCACGCTCCGCAGTGCCCTCTGTTCACTCGTCACTCTAGCAACTCCCAGACAGAACTGAACAGGTTCTAACCTGAACAGGAGGGAGGGTGGAGGTTGTGGCTTCACTCCCTCAAGGTCGCACAGCTGCTGCGCTGTGCGGCTTGTTTACACACAAATCAGTCCCGGTCATATTTGAACCACCTTGTATAACATGGTAGGTGTGATAAATATTGAATATTTTCTACTGTTTATTATTATTATTATTATTATTATTATTATT
>NW_019737392.1:603960-644979 GCF_002891405.2 Cryptotermes secundus
CCGTCACTCACAAGTTAGTTTGATGTTACGTACATTATTAACATTACAGAATCCACATATTCCTGCCAGTTTTAATATGTATTTTGTAATCAACAAGTGTGTAACACCGGTCAAAGTTTGACACTTCTCTGGCCATTATCTCCGTAACCGTTCAACTTTGGACATAGGTGTTTTGGGTTATATCGGCATACTTTAACATAAGGAACACCCTCCCGAAGTTTGGTCCATTCCTCCTGGGACACCCTATATATATATATATATATTGTTCTGTATGTACAAATAGAACCAAAGAATGGGACCAACTGCTATGTAATAGCAAGAAGATGTAGCACCCCTATACAGGACATAATACAGACATACACAGTAACTTTACTGCCATCACTCAAAAGGAAAAAAGAACATAACATCACTCACATACGGAAAACTGCCATGTAATATGTGCACAGAGAATTGAAAAACGATCAGACTCCCGGAAAGCCTCTTTGCTTTATCATACAAGACCACAGACTTGTACTACATGCTAGAATTAATAGACATTTTTTAACTTTTAACAGAGTCATAACATTTTTTATGATTGACATTAAAAAGTAATGAAACACAGGAATTGTACTGAAATTTATATTAATGACCACTAATATCGGCCCACATTAGAAATACAATTCAATAACAAGTAGTAGACTTCATAAAAATTACCTGATGATGACCCAGCTGAACTGAAACATGTAGCAAATATACATAATAAATGAATGTTAATGCAGTAATGTTGGTTGATTTATTGCAGATTTGTTGTTTTGGTGGTTGTGTAATTATAATACTATATAGTTTAGTTTTTGGCTATTAGGCGACATTGTATGGATGAAGAGATGATTTATTTTCAGAGAATCAGTGAATCTGTGTTTCACCTGGTGGATTACATAATGTTTTCAACTGCAGAGGTTATGTGGGTTTTATAGAGAGAGGAGAATGAGGGATTAGGGTGAACTGAAAGAAATGGAAGTGGATGTGTATCATTTCAAGTTGCTGTCATGATATTTGCCTGGAAGAACTAATTGAAACATGGAAAATTTCAGTAAAATTCGGCTGGTTCCCTGGTCATTGTTCAAATTAGATCTCCCCCCCTGAATACAGGTCACAAATGATATTGCTCTGCCATCAACTGTGTGCAAGTTTCAAAGAACCAAGAATTGAAGGGCTGTAAAGGGGAAATAATGATCCTTTTAGAATTTCTTTGCCTCTTTGCTGATAACCTAAAATTCAGTTGTATGTAATTGCTGAAAACAGTTTTATCATTTTGTTCTTTCTTTCACAGCTTGTGGAATCCTGTGCCCAAATTGCAGGAGCCTGCCTAGAGCAGACAACATGGTTGAGGCGTAATTTGGCTGTGAGAGAGGAAGAACCTGCCATAACTGTGGGAACTAAAGAGAAGGAAGGTTCAGGTGGGTTGATCTTACATGTTCAGATTTATCTCCTTGTAACTATGATTCTACTAACAACATTCAATGCTCTTTGGAAGAACTTTAAGAAAATATTAGGCATGAAATGTCCACTATCTCTGTGCAGCAGCTTTGAATATTTTAACTTAAATATTAATTAACGATTTTGGTCTGTTATACGCTGTGTTTTGTATGTAGTCCTGTGCCATATTAGTATGTTGCATTCTTTTACATATATATTTTATAACTGTTTTAATGATTTACTCATTGCGATTTGTCTCAGATAATATGTGTAATTGTAATGGATTGAGTATAATTAATTTTTATTGATATAATTGATTGAATTTGTCCTGTTGTCTTTGTCTATTTCTATATCCACTTGTCTTCCAGCCATGTAAGGATCCATGGAATGTAAATAAATGAATGAATGTGTCTAGAAACGTACTCTCACAGTGTGAGGTATGCTTAGAAACAAGGGGTCATCACTTCAAGATTCCCTTGTAAAATAAATTAAGTTAAACTACAGCAGGAATTAGACCATGAATGACAAACTACCATAATGGGGCTCTGCAAGTGAAGTGCCACATCATCTGTAAGAACCAATCAAATGATGAAGTGTAAACTCTGTAGCAGCCCATGTGGAGGGCAAAGAAGTATATTCATTTGAAATGTATGATGAAACTTTCCCCTTTTTTCTTTAGGAATGCCATGCTTGTCAGCAGCACAATATAGTGTGCAAGCTCAAGCAGCTTTGGCAGAGTTGTTAGCACCCCTGCTTGATGTCAGCTATGGCAGCCAGGAAAAGGAAAGAGTTGTAGCACTTCTCATAGCTCTCATGTACAACATTACACCGTATCTTAAAAATCACAGGTGAGGCTTAAAACACACAGTGAATGTGTATTATGGTATGTTGTGGCAAATGACTTTCTTTGTAGTTTTATCTCATTTTCTTCCATGTAAATTCCAGTTACTCACTGAAGTAATTGTGTTATGAATTTATATCTTCTATTCTCTAGTTTTTGTTTGGGAAAAAATGAAGCTGCAGTCATTTGTAAATGGAGATCAATGTGAAAAACAAAACCTCACCTATTTCATGATGCATTTCACATGTATACCATAACTGTCAAATAAAGAATAAGTTTATGTGTGACAATAAGAAGCTTGATCGAATGAATTCTGTGACACCTCTGTTAGGAAATACGTTAATGTAAGTAACGCTGGAATCCCCGATTCAAAAGTTATTCAGTTTTGTGATTATGATTAAATAGCTGGCTTAATTATGCGCTTTATTATTATTTTCCATAGAAATAGAAGTTTTTACTGCCAAGAATTTTAATAATAGGATAGTTCATTCTGTATAATGTATGTACTTACATATTGTTTCTTTGTTACAGTCGCCGCAACGTACCTAGTTTCCATGCGTGTTCACAGCTACTGGCGAGCCTAAGTGGTTATCAGTATACTCGAAAAGCTTGGCGTAGAGATGTTTTTGATCTGCTTCTTGATCCAGCTTTCTTCCAGATGGAAGCCAGTTCTCTTCCTTATTGGAAAACAATTGTGGACAACTTGATGACACATGACAATACAACATTCAGGGACCTAATGAGTAAGTACATATGTCCTTGTGATAACATTTAAGGTGTACAATCCTTCTTGTCCTCATTTCTTATTATACATTTTCATTTTCTGATTAATTGCAAAGCTTAAAAATTTTCAGAAACAACTGTAACTCTGTTATTTTTTACAAGCAGTGAAGCATAACTAATCATTTGGTTCCAGACTCCCAACCTAAAATTTGACACTATATTGCACCCCTCTGATTCAGAACAGTAGTTTAAAGATTATTGTATTTACTTACACAATTTTGATCGTAGCATGATGCAGGCAATGTTATTGATCATAATATAATTTGTAGAAAATATTTCCTCCCCTTATTTGAATAGAGTAGATTGAGTTATATGGTAGATTAAGTTCAGAAGCTTGTAATGCTGTCATTTGGCTATGTGCAATTTCCTTGCATCTCTTAATAGTGCCATTACTTTGCCAGTTGTCTACTCGGCTTGCTGTATGGCCATGTTTATATGCAACTGGCACCCATCTGATTTGTAAGATCATGGAGTCATAAAGTAGTTTTAGGAATGTTAATTTGCTTTTATTTAATTGTCTCAACAGCAGTTCTAATTACAAATGTGTCCCTGTAGGTCGAGTGTCTGTGGCTCAGAGTGGCTCTCTGAGCATCTTCTCTAGTCGAGAGCAGGAATATGAACAGAGAGCTCAGCTATTGAAGAGACTTGCTTTTGTTATTCTTTGCAGTGAAACTGACCAGTACCACAAGTATATGCCTGAAATACAAGGTGAGCCATTGTCAAGATTCTACATCAGGACTTCACTATGTGTTTGTACTGTAGTGAAACATGTCATTAGTTATTAGTATCATTAAACTCACTGTACTCTGAAGTTTTCCTGCAGATTGTGTTTATTCATTATATTTGATTCTCAGAATAAACACAGTATGTTTCCTGCGGAGATAGGATGGAATGTTATGGATTGGATTTATCTGGCTCAGAATAGGGACTGCTGGAGGGCTCTTGTGAATATGGTAATGAACCTTTGGGCTCTGTAAAATGAAGTTCTTGAGTGGCTGCACAATTGGCGGCTTCGCAGGAAGGGCTCAGCTCCATGAGTGAGTGAGTGATGTTTCCTGTGAGGCAGAACTGAATTTTTAAATATTATTTAGCCGAATCTCATGCTTCAGAGGATTAAACTGGTTCTTGAGGACATATCTGTTTTTGTGATTAACCCTTTCATTGCTGACCTGAAGGCTCAATTTCATAAGGATGTAGCTCAGCTGTGCCAAGGTAACATGTCATGGAAATGTTCATAGTGTAACATAGAATATCATCTTCCATTATATGTGTTCCTGATGCTAATCCATAATTTTTTAGTCATTTGTTGTTCAGAGAGTTTGAAAAGTCTGTAGTAGTAGGGAAGAGAATTAATTTTCCACCCCCACATTCATGAACTATATAACATGGTTAACTTCGTAAGGTAAATGTGTTTTGGCCTTTTGCATAATAAAGTGGGAATCTCAGCTACTTTAGACATTTCTAGTCTGTATTATAAAGGGGGATATGTAGAGATGTTTCCAGCATTGGTATTGTTTGTCTCATTACTCAGGAGATGATATTTGCTCCTCCTTGATGTGAGGTTAAACAAGGTAATACACATGGAAAGATGTAAGAAGAGTTCAGTTCTTTTCTGTTTTGTTGATATTTTGGAATTCTGTTGGAGCTCATACTGTCAGCATGTTTTTTCCAGTTTCTTCTATATTGTATTTATTCATGAAATCTGTAGTTTATAAAATCTTAACATATTAATAATAATTATTAAAAGTGAAACTCTTACATGTTTGTCTTTAGAACAGTGGCACATAACAAGTTAAGACATATGAAATTACATAACACATAAATAACTTCTTTCATTTTAGAGCGACTTGCGGACAGTCTTAGGTTGCCTCAGGTTGTGCCGTCTGTCCAAGCACAGGTGTTCCTTTGTTTTCGAGTGCTGCTTTTGCGTATGTCTCCCCAACATGTCACTTCCCTGTGGCCTATCATTGTCAGTGAGATGGTGCAAGTATTCCTCCATATTGAACAAGAACTGAGTACTGACACAGAGGAATTCAGGTATGTAATAACAGATGTACTGGATTTACATTAGTTGCACATCATTATAACATTTTCCATGGAATCACAGAATTTTGAATATTATGCTGGGTATATATAATAATTAGAGCTCTGCAGTGAAGAATGTTGCCTTCTAACAGTGCTACCCATGATAATAAAGGGGTAGAGCACTTTCATAGAAAGTTTTGAGACATGATTTCATTCTCTGCCCAAGGCAACAAAAGTTTTCAATAATCTAAACAATGAAGAATGTCAAATGACATTTAGTACTTTGTAGAAGATTTACATACAGTGTTGTTAGGTTCATAATAGTAATAATAACAATAATAGAGAAATTCTAGTTTCAGTGTCTAGTGGTTGGCAGTGTATCCAGTGTTTTTTTAGTTAAAAAACAGTAAAGCTCTCCTTGTAACAGGCCATGGAGGCCCATAGGGTTGTTAGACATTGAGTCTCCCACATTTTCTCTAGACAGTTGGCTCACAGATGGCGGTAAGTTAGTCAGCCTTAAACGCCAACTGTCATTTTCCCCCCAGGAATATTCCTGGTACTCATTTCCATTAGAGGCTGAGTTGACCTCAGGATCATAGTGTGGCTGGAAGGATTCGGTCAATTGAAAAGGTCCACCACATCAGGACTCAAACCCACCATCTTCCGGCTTGTAGCATAGTGCCTCAACCAAGTACGCTACCACATGCTCCTGTTTTAGTGTCGGCTGCCTTTCACCCCCAGGAATATTCCTGGTACTCATTTCTGTTAGAGGCTGAGTCAACCCCAGGGCCATAGTGCAGCTGGATATAGTAGGTGAATTGAAAAAATCCACCACATCAGGACTTGAACCCACAACCTTCTGGCTTGTAGCATAGTGCCTCAAGCAACTATGCTGCGGCATGCCTCTGTTATCTTTAGTTAGGGGTTTAAAAAAATTGTGTACTGAGAAGTACATTTTGTTGCAACAAATCAGTTGGGTCACGGAACACCATACCATTTTTTCATAATTAAATTTAGTTTAGATAACAGTTTTGTTGATTTTGTCTCAGATATTCTGGGAATGAGAAATTAAACCAGTAGTCACCTGCATTCCAAATATGCTTCTGCCTTCAGCTCAGGAAAAGAATATAGATTTAGCAGAAGTGTTTTTTATAAATAATGTACATACATACTTACTCCTTGGCTATGTTGTCCAGTAAGAACACTAACCTCCTTTGTGACATGCCCCTTCTTTTCCCATTCTGCCTCCAAGGGAAGTCCAAAAGGGAAGTTTTTAGAAACAGGAGTCCAAACTCTTTGCCATCTTTCCAGAAAGAAAATGGAAGGATGTAGACATCATGTTGGACATGCGTCTATGCCAGTTCGCTGCTGATTGGCTAAAAGTCATGATCTATTGAGGATTGAAGAAGTATAAGCTATGCAATGTATTTATAATTATACTTATTGTTTACACTTACTTGGACTTCCTTTCATAGGGAAGAACAAAGATTGGAGGTGTGTGAAAACAGTGGGGTGATGTCCATACCAATATAACATAATCCTGATTGGACCATTACAGCAATTTCATGACATAAACTTAAGAGAGATTAGCTAAGAGGGGAATATGTAGTAAAATATGTTTATACAGAAACTTTTATTCTACTTATAATAATTTCTCTCCCTTTAGTTCAAATTTGCATTGTAGTTAATGATTTGTGACAATTCCTAGTAGTTTAGCAACAAGTTACTAACAACTTCCAGCCTTATTTCAATAACATACTAACGTATGAACATGATTCCAGGAGTTTGTGTTTTAAAGTGTTTTTGTCTTGTCTTGTTTTGTGTGGGATTGTTGTGATATTAATTAAGGTTTTCTCTTTGTTTTTCTCTTGCTCCTCACCCTTTTGGGTGAAAAATATATCCTTGGTGATGGGAGGTACAGAAGGAACAACAGGTAAATAGAAATTTGAGGTTGTTTTTTTTTTTTGCAATATTAAAACATGGCTAACTAACTAACTACATGGCCGAGCTCTTCTTGAGAATCTGCCAGTTGCACAGCTACTCAAGAACTTCCAACATTTTATGCAACCTAAAGATTCATTACCATGTTCACAAGAACCCTACACCTCATCCAGAACCAGATGAATCCAGTCCATACCACCCCATCCTTTCTAAGATCAATTTTAATATCCCTCCACCTATGTCTAGGTCTTCCTAGTGGTCTCTTTCCTTTTGGTTTTCCTACCAAAATCCTATATGCACTCCTCTTCTGCCTCATGTGTGCTACATGCCCTGCCTATCCCATACTTGTGATCATTCTAATTATACTTGGCAAATAATACAAGTTAAGACTGATGCTTCTTTTTTATTTGTTTTGAGAAGTTTGCTTGAAGTGCCAAACTTTTAGTTGCTGTGCTGACTTCTGTTGCATAATTTATGCACCTCTTCTTTTTGGTAAATATGTAATGTTTTTATCATCATATAATCAAAGCAACCTTCTTTATATGACAGTGGGAGAGAATGTGTATTGTTTCCTTCTGGGTTATGACACTGTGCAGATACAGAGCAGGTTGATATAGCAGCAGTGCCCCAGACTTGTATTCAGGAGGTGTTTGGTTCACATCTCAGCTATCCTGACTGAGGTTTCTCATGGTTTTTCTTGGTCCATACAGGCAAGTGTTAGGATAGTACCTTGATTAGGCCATGGCCATTTCATTCTAAATTCTTTGCATTTCATTATTCATCATTCATACTGCCAAATACTGACAGCATCAGAAAGCAAGCTACAGTCCCCCATATAGTCCAGTAGGTGGGTACAAACATTCTGGACTAACTTACTGCCTCTATCCTCAGTTGCAGAAGGAGATGGGCTGTATGTGTTTTTGATACACTGGTACCCACATACCAGACAAGATCATGTTGTAATTCAGGGGAGAACAATTTTGTGGCATTTCTGCTGAAAGCCAGCAGGGACAGCAATTGCTAGGGAACTGCAAACACTCCTGTTGCTAGGCAATGGCACAGTAGCCGTCATGTGATAACTGCAACAGATGCACGTAATAACAAAATAGCTGTTGGAAGAGGTGTTTTCTGTGCATTCCATGCCAAGGCTATATATGATGGGGACCAGCTGCCATTACAGGTCAGTCAATTGACAATCTTGAGACTGCAGTTAGAAGAGTAGGATGTTGGTGTGAAATGACTGCCAGCTTGTGAGCATGTGAGCCTGGGAGTAGAGGATCATCCACTGTTGGAAGGTGTTACCAAGCAGCATAGTGAAGACCGTGGCTGAGAACATTAGTCTTTGCTTGATAGTGATTAGTAAGTGTAGTCTTTAGTTATGTGCTAAAAGTGACCAATAAGTCCAATTACCAATCCACACAACATATGTAGTCATTCCATCACATGACAGTATGAATGTCCACTGCCGTGAAAACCTAAATGCGTTCTAATTCCACGCATGTGCGTGCTCTATCACAATTTTTAGTACATATCTTCTTGTTATCTCCTGCCGTATTAGCCTGGTCCCAGGAGATTATACAGCTGTAATGAATCTGACAGGGGTTGCCCAGTGATTGAGGTTAGCTCTTTCTAAGGGACCCAAATGAGTAGGTATCTTCCACTCCCCTCTCACCTGAGGACAGAAACAGATCCAGTTTCTGAAACATTGTGTTTTCTAGTTTCAAGGATACCAGTCAAGAGACATGGTCCAGAGACTCAGTAATTCTGAATGCATTTCTTAGTTTCAGTTGATTTTCTTTCCACAGTCCCATTCTCATTAGTAAACTCAACTTATCTGACATATTTTTCATGTAATTTACAAATTTGTAATTAAACCAGAAGAGCTGCATAAGTTATGCAATTAAATATGTTGCAACATATTTAACCCTTATTGTGCAATTTTTAGCTTTGATATATTTTAACATTGACAGTTACTTTTATCTGTTTAATGTTTATTGGAATGTTGTGTGGGGAGTGTGGTGAGGTTAGGCATGCCCTGGTAACTAGCTTTTTGAGAGGCTGTACATTGATATTTGCTGATATGCTAATTTTAGTCTGGAGCCCTCATGCAGCAGGTAAGTTTTACAAAGCTTTGCTTCTTCACTGCATGTATTGCTTTCACTGCCTTTCACACTTTGCAGAATTTGCCATTCCTAAACTTAATCTTGATATAAGGGATACAGATTATAATGCACATTTAACACACTGTTTAGATTGTATGTTCCAGTGAGTTGAAACATTTCTCAGCTTGTAAAAAAATGACCTGGCTATCATACTGTATGTTATACAGCAGTATGGCATATCATTAGGAAGTAATGATGAAAATTTGGTATTGTTAGAGCCGTGAATGTATGAGGGGTGGGCCTTCTTGGCCCTTGCTCTTAGTGCCCTGGTCAGCAGATTGCCATTTTCATAAGAATTACTCCTAAAAGGTAAAGCTATCCCTGTAACAGGCTGTGGCCCATAGGGTTGTGAGATGTTGAGTCTTCCACATTTTCAAGACAATCAGCTCACAGATGGTGGTGAGGCTGTCAGCCTTATGTACTGGTAGCCCTTTACCCCCAGGAAGATTCCTGGTATTCATTTCTGTTAGAGACTGAGTCAACCCCAGTCGGCTGAAGGGATTAGGTTAATTGAAAAATCATATGATTTCGTTGGGAATTGAACCCACAACCATCCAGCTTGTAGCATAATGCTTTTAATCAACTACATTACCATGTGCCTCAAGAGAATTACTCATAGATTAGAATTTGTGTCCCTCCCTTTTGATATTAGCCTTGAAACTGCAGGTGTCCTGTTGTCATCCTATCCTTATTCGATCATTTCATTATTTAGACTTCTTGAAATCGTAAATATACACCTCTTACATTTTACATTACTCTTATAAGCTGTATCCCTTCTCACATTTCATTTGTCTTCAGTCTTAGTTATTTGCTAAGAGAAAAATTAAGAATTGTTCTTAATTTGTACTTCCTAAAGCATTATGCATCTTAAATACTGGGAAACACAGTAATTTATAGATGTAATAAAAATACTCTAAATACCTAAATTTGTATTATGAAATTTTGAGTAAGAACTAATGCTTCATTAATGTTTATGAAGATTATATGTTGGTGAGGTTTATTATGCAAGTGACTTATTTTGAAAATACTTTTGTGTCGTTTTCAGCTTCACTAGTATAAATAATAGTATGACATTACATGAATAAGATGAAATCATATTATATTATTTATTTCAGAGTAGTAGAGGAAATTCCTTTCCTGAGAAAAAGTGAAAGCTCTAATGATTTTATAAAGGTTTGTGACAGAGGCTGACCTGTTATATCACGCTTGTATTGGACAGTACCAGTTGTTGGGACTACATTCAGTGTTCAAGGAGTCTTAGATTTGACTACAAGAAATGAATTTGAAAAAAAAATCTAAAAGTAACGTACGGAGATTTGTAACCGTAACTAATCCTGGCTGCCATGATGGAACAATGATTGACATATGAGTGTAATAGGGAGAACCATTTTCAATTTGACCTGTTGCCACTATTCTTTATAGTAAAAGTAAATACAAAATATTTATTAGTATTACAATGACAACCAATTAACTGATGGTGGCCGTATAAATATCTCTGAAATATTGTATCAAATAAGGAGTGTCACAAAAGTAGCACTAAAATCAGAGCAGAATGTCTATGAGATACAGGGGGTGGATAAAATAATGGAAACACTGAGAAACTGAGGGAAAGAATTTGTGTTGTCTACACTGAAAGAACTTAAGTGGGCAACAGTAAATGTTCTTTGTCTGTTTGTTTACGCTCTGTAGTTCTCATGTCAGTGTATTAGTGATTATGTTGAGTGAGAGTCCATGTGAAAGAATCGGACAGCAAGAGATTTGTCCTATTTTGAAAAAGGACAGATCATTGGTGCGCGTTTAGCTGGAGCATCTGTGACAAAAACTGCCACATTATTAGATGTATCGAGAGCGACAGTTTCTAAGGTTATGTCAGCATACACCAAATCATGGGATTACATCAGCAAAAAGGTATAGTGGGCAAAAATCAGCACTGATAGAAAGAGATTGTCGTGCATTGAGGATTGTCTTAAAAAATCACAAAACTACTGCAGCACAGGTGTTGAGACAGCAGAGCTGAATATTCATCTTGAAGATTCTGTTTCCACAAGAACTATCAGATGTGAGCTTCACAAATCCAACATTCGTGGTAGGGCTGCAATTGTTAAACCTCTGATTACTGAAAGTAATGTTCAGATACGCAGACGGTGTCACGACAATAAAACTTGGACATCAGACAACTGGAGACGCTTGCATGATAATGAGTCGTCCTTTGCGCAGTTCCCTACGTCAGGAAGAGTTTATGTTCAGAGAACACCCAAGGAAGCTTACAACCTGGAATGCTTGGTTCCTGCAGTGAAATATGGAGTAGGTTGTGTGATGGTTTGGGCAGCAATGTCATGGTACCATATTATGTTAGCCCCATTATTACCATTCATGGTTGAATTACCACAGGGGAGTACATGAACATGTTGGGTAATCAGGTGCATCCCATGGTCCAGACATTATTTCTGAAGAGTGATGCAGTTTTCCAAGATGACACAGCTGGAACATACATACATACATACATACATACATATACATTTGCGTTTCAGATTATTCACAAATGTGCACAGGCACAGAATATAAAACATGTCAACAAGCCAACAAGACATTGGAAACTTGTACATTCACAAACAAAATCACTAGCATATATAATCCATACTTGTCAAAAAAACACATAAAATTGTTAAAAGGAAATACAGATTGCAGAAAATACACATACAATAGTTAAAAAGCAATACAAATTGCAACAAGTACACATACAATAGTTAAAAAGCAATACAAATTGCAGCAAGAATATATAAGCACAGCCAAGGACATAGAGTTAAATGAAGTGTACCCTGTCAGACACCTCTTGACAGGTCTTGACAGAAAAGCAAGAATTCCTCAACAGTATAAGAAGGGTTTTGAAGCAATACATCCTTTAGTTTCTCAATAAACTGTTTTTTATCATGTACCAACTCAATTAAAAAATCAGGCAAACTATTAAAAACTTTTACACTCATACAATAGACCCCTTTTTGCCTCTTTGTTAGATGCGATTGAGGAACATGAAGGTTTCTAACTTGTCTTGTTGATTTACCATGAATTGTATGATTAAAAGTATAATGCCCCAGATTGTTTACCATTAGTATCATTAAAGATAAAATATATTGAGAAGCCAATGTCAAAATTTTTAATTTTTTAAAAACTGTTCTACATGATTCTCTGGGTTTCATTCCCAACATTATCCTGATGGCCCTTTTTTGTAAAAGAAAAATCTTCTTAGCCTCCCACGAGTTTCCCCAAAATACTATCCCATATCTCATAATTGAATGAAAGTATGCGTGGTAAATCATCTTTAGTGTTTCAATATTGCTATACAATTTCATGTTTCTTATTGCAAAGCATGCCTTGCCCAATCTGGACAGCATCGATTCAATCTGTGACTTCCAATTCAGGGTCTTATCAATTTCAATGCCCAAGAATTTAACGTGGGTTTCCTGATGCAATATCTCATCATTAAACTTTAAATGTATAGACATATTATCTCGATTAGTTGTATCAAATTTTACCACTTTAGTTTTCTTCAGATTTAGAGACAGGCCATTAACTGCAAACCAACGGCTTAAAGAATTCAACACTAAGTTAGACCTTACTTGGATTTCATCAATATCAATACCAGACACTACTATGCTTGTATCGTCTGCATACAACAATAACCTATCATCAGTATTTAATGCTGATGACAGGTCATTGATATATAAAAGAAACAGCAAGGGACCCAAAATCGAGCCCTGCGGCACTCCATATTCAACAATCTCCCATCCTGAACAACATTTTTCATTCCCATTAGTATACAATTCCACTCTTTGCCTTCTATTTCCCAAATATGATTTCAACCATCTTAAAGTTTTACCACCAAGTCCATATACAGCCAACTTGCTCAAAAGGATATCATGCACCACACAATCAAATGCCTTTGTCAAATCACAGAATATTCCTAATGAAAGACAGCGTCGTTCCAAAGTTTCTAATATATGATTAGTTAAGGCATAGATTGCAGATTCTGTACTTCTATTTTCTCTAAATCCAAACTGAGCAGATGAAATTAGATTATTTGTATGTAGGTGCTGCTTTATCCTATTATACATCGCTTTTTCAAATATCTTGGAGAAGATTATTAACAGTGATATTGGTCTATAATTTGCCATAACGACCTTCTCACCTGTTTTGTGTAAAGGTCTTACTGACGCAAATTTCATTCTATCGGGAAAAATTCCACGTTCAAGTGATGCATTAAGTATATGTCCAAGTGGTTTACTTATTTGATTAATGCTATATTTTAATATTCTGCTAGAAATACCATCATAGCCTGTAGAATTTTTCGATTTTAGTGTCTTAAGTATATTCTTTATTTCCACCTCAGTTACGGGTATTAATTTCAGTTCAGGTAAGTTATCATACTTAAGGTTATTTAATAATTTAATTGCCTCACTTTTATCAGCATTTTTTGTTGCCAAATTCTTAGTTACAGTTATAAAATGTTTATTAAATATTCTCACTAATTCCTTAGGATCCGTTACTCTACTTTCTCCCACTTGCAATTCTGTTACTTTATCTGAGACCTGGTTTTTTCCGGATTCTTTATTAATAATCTTCCAAGTTACTTGTATTTTATTTTCTGAATTAATTATTAATTTTTGATAATACAGTCTCTTTGCTTCTCTTATTACTCTTACTAGTATCTTACAATATCTTTTATAATATAACTTCAAACTATCATCACTTGATTTTTTAACTAAGATGTATAATGCTCTCTTATGCTTACAAGATATTCTTATGCCTTTCGTTATCCAATTATTAGAGTCTTTCTTTTTTTTATATACTATGGGAAAGCTATTTTCAAAGATTGATAAAAAAATGTTGTGAAAGATATTAAATTTCATATTTACATTCTCTTGATTATAAACTTCTATCCAATTTTCATTCTGTAAAGCCCGTTGAAAACATACTATGTTTTCCTCATTAATGTCTCTATATGCTCTAACATGATCACTTTGCCTCATCACCAGCATGTCTCCAAGTATCAGAATTTGCCCATCGTGGTCCGAGAGACCATTTATAGCAGAACAAACTTGGAATTTGTTATAAGCATTCTTGTCTATAAAAAAATGATCAATCAATGAGACAGAAGTAGTACTTATTCTAGTTGGAAACTCAATTATTTGTGTTAAATTATAAGTATCTAATAAAGCTTGTAATTGTACTTTTTTACAGTTTTCACTAAGGTAATTTATATTCGTATCACCACAGATTATTGGTTCCAATTTAAGGCTTACTAGATATGAAAGTGTGGAATCTAGCCGCTCGATAAATTGACATATATCTCCATCAGGCGCTCTATAAATACATAAAATACATAATTTCCTATTATTTAAAATTATCTTTACAGCACAGACTTCGAAAACCCTTTCCATACTTAAATTTTTGAGATCTAGCTCTTGATATGATAAATCTTCTTTAACTAAAATACATACTCCACCATTCTGACACATGTTACGTGAGAACCCTGCTGCCATTTTATATTTTGTCATAGAAAATATGGATAACTCGCTTATACTCAGATGGTGCTCACTGATACATAAAATATCAGGATAATTACATGCATCATTTAGAAAAATGTCTAGTTCTTCTTTCTTATTTCTAATGCTTCTTATATTTTGATGATAAATTACAAGTGAAGTCCACTGCCTACTATTATCCACCTTATTCTTATTATAAATCATTCCCATAAAAAATCCTTATTTCTCGTAGTTGGGATCTTTCGTCGCCTTCTCGGAGGAGCAGTTTGTTCTGCTACTCTGGCTATCCTCTGCTCATCCACGGAATCTGTTATTCTATCCTTCTTCCATTTTAGTTTGATCGGCATTTCAGCTTGTGTTTTCCTCTGTTGTATTTCAAATTTTTCTGTCAGCAAAGTTAAAAGCTTATCTTTACCTGAATTTCTTAGGTGCATTCCATGTCTTGTAAAATCCTCTCTTGCTAGGCCTATGTGCATTGTGGAAGTATGCCCATACTTACTGGTTACATCATTCAACTTCCTATTAAAAATCTTAACCTCCTCATTGACTACTGATGAACTGTTCGGTCATAGTTTGAAGAGCATGAAGATGAACTTCAGCATACTCCCTGGCTGGTACTTTCACCAGATTTGAACATAAGTGAACCATTCTGGTCAGTTTTGGAGACTAGAGTGAGGAACAGATTCCCACCTCCAACACATCTAAAGAAAGTTGAAGATTTTCTTTAAGAAGGATGGTATAAAATTCAGCTAGAGACTGTTCAAAACATCTGTGAGTCCACTGTAGGAAGGATTGCAGCTATGTTGAAGGTAAAAGGTGGTCCAACATTGTGCCATCCTGTATACGTCAGACATTGGACTGTGTCTAGCTTGCTAGAGGCATAACGAAGTCCTGTGCTGTCAGTTGCTTACCAGTTGTTGATAATGAATCTTTGCTATGTTTGTGGAGTACCTAGTTTGAATTTTAATTGTGCCCAAAAGAAGCCACAATAACTTTCTAATTATCATACACAGCTGTTCTCCTGTGTGATGCTGTGTAGGTAATGCGTAATGAAATGATGAAATGAAATGAACTTCCCTTTCATCCAGACTTTCTCTCAAATTTGAAAACTAAGAAGTTATAAATGCTTAAAGTTTGTTGTATTTGGTTTCTTATTCTCTACTGATCATTTCCTATTTATAAAACCTGTGACCAATAAGTTTTATATTACAGATAATACATTTTTATTTCTTGAGCTGATTCTTTGTTGTATTAACCAGTTAAAGGTCTCTGTATATTCCAGTGACAAATTATATATAGTTGCATCTTTTCAGTTCTCATATTCGTCTGCTGTCAGCACTGGACTCGTCCTGGGTTGTGAATAGTAACAATGGGCTTGATGCTCATGGACATCCACATTGGCTGCAACTTCAGTTAGCAGCTGCGAAACTTTTGGACCTGGCTGTCCGTCTACCTGCACGTCAGCTGCCACAGTTTCAGATGTAAGAATCATGTAGCATCAAATTGTTACTTGTTTATATATATATATATATATATATAGAGGATTATGTCTACCGTCAACGCAACAAATACTCAGTTTTAATTTTGGTCTTTATTGCTGCTACATGTTTTGGTCTTATAGACCATCATCAGGCAGTTATACACAGAAATACGTATAGTCATTGAAATACTGATATGGATCCTTATCGGTGCAACACGTCGTATTATATACTAACATAAAACTTTTGCCTCGAGTTGATGTAGCAAATATGTAAATAAGACAAAAGATAAATATACAGGTGTATCATATATCAAAATTTATAATGTGGTGAATATATTATTAAAAATATTGAAAGTATATTAAAAATGTTTAAAAAATATTAAAGGATTTCCGATGGTAGGTTAAGAATGTGTATGCCGACTTAAATACTTAAGGTTTCACTGCTACAGTGTAGAAATTTGGGCATGTATGTTGTTTGTAGGTCTTGTTGTAGAAGCTTTCTGCGTAGTAAGCTCGGTTGTGAAGNTCTTGTTATAGAAGCTTTCTACGTAGTAAGCCTGATTGTGAAGCCCAAAGACAAGTTACTATGATGTATGAGTTGTTAGTGTGTGGATATTGGTATGCTATTCCCATGATATGTATCTTTATATAATCATACAATATGGTCTATGTGTTTCTTGTCTGGGCATGTATACATTCTGTGTGTTCTACACTGTGCAGTGGTTTGATGTAGATTGTTACTTGTTTACCTGAACCTAAAACAGTGCTGTGCCATCAGATATTTAAAAATCATGAAAATCTAAAAAGGATAATTATCAAAAACTTTCATTAGGCAAAATTATTATCTTAACCTTTGTTGGCTCTCCATTGCATTTTTTCAGCACTAATACTGTTGCCCCTTACTGGCAGCTAACCCAGCAATACCAAGGGATTTAAAACTCCTATTCCATTTTGATAAAGGTTAGAATATTTACCTCAGTAACATATTTTCATATTGCTACCCAGTAATTGCTTCACTATGCATGACTTCATTAACACTGAAAGATTTGTGTTATCTTAAAAGGGTAAGAAAAACCTGTCTGTATCACTATTAATCTTCGTTTTGTTCTGATCATGTGTCGACCACCTTATTTCATAGAAAGAGGTAGTTCATGATAGGAATTTTCTAAAATTATTTATCTTTTTGTTTGCTTGTTCTGTTAGTGTTAAATTCTGATAAAGTGTTGAATAGGTAAGAAATATAGGTTTTCAGATTTTAGGGGAATTTTATGGATACAGTAAACAGAGCAGGCATTGGTGATGGAGGCCAGGATTGAAGCCTGAGAGTCGTTGTATACTATGTCTAAAACATCTTTGATGTTGTCTCATCAGTAAATCTTTTGTTGGATTTGATGTCAATTGGTATTTTGGAATAACATGAAATTAAGGCTACCAAATTGTTGATTATCACTTATCACCCAGGAATGGGGAATTTAAATTTTTCAGTGGTACAGGGTTAGTGGTCATATTTTACTTCGGGGGTAACTTCATCCAGGAATAGAGAATTTAAAATCACCTGTGTCTAGAAGGCTGCAAGTTATTTTATAACTTGAGGGCAATAGTATTAATATTGAAAAATGTCAACCTTGGCTGGCTGGACCATGTACATATGCAGTAATGTGATACTCTGCAGATAAGATTTAAATGTATAAAGTTTTGTATATGAGTCATCTTTGATATCTTCTCTGTGAAATGTTTCAGAGTAATGTTAACTTTACATCATGCAGTTATTTGTTATTTGCTGCCTCTACTGGTAAAGCTGTGTTCTCCGGCAGCTAACTGAGCCACGATTTGTACATCCATCAATTGAGTTTCTTCATCTTTCTTTTTTTCAGTCCCAAGTTCCTGTACTGGCATGACTTGGCAAGGTGAAAGAGTACAGAGCACTGTCAAACCAGAGAAATTGCTTAGGAAACTATAGCATATCACAGGATCTTTTCCAGACCAGCCGTTTTCAAGAAATTTCCTGAATAACTGGTGTACTGGTTTGTTGAAGATTGAAATGTATAGGGCTCATAATTTTATTTAAATATTGATATTTTATAGGTATCGTTGGGCATTTGTTGGTGCTTCTCTACCTGCTGGTCCCAGTAACACTCATTCAGATGATGAACTACCTCGTCCTGATTTTGTGCCCCATGTGATGAGGATAACTCGCCTCATGGACCAAAAGGTACCTTACTGTAAAATTTTTATATCTTAAAAAGTAGTTCATGGTTATATTTGAATGAATCTTAGATATCAGGATTATAATATTGATGTCTTTACAGTAATTATAAAGCATATAAAACAGGATTAATCAATTTTCAGTTTACTTTCATAATTAGAGTTGTGGATGTATTTTATTTACTTTATGTAGTGGCATATTCCATACTCATGTATAGATTCTGCTCTTGGTTAGGGTGATTTAAACACATCTCAGTGTATGTATTTTGTGTCAGTACTTATACATAAATATTCCTGGGGGTAAAGGGCAGCCAGTGCATAAGGCTGACAACCTCACTGTCATCTGTGAGCTGATTGTTTAGAAAACGTGGAGCCACAACATCTCACACCCCTATGGACCTTCACGGACTGTTACAGGGATACCTTTATTTTACTTATACATAAATAAATATTATGATGTGGATGGTGCAAGAGGAAGTAGGGGTCACGTGAACTCTGCGGTCTTGTGAGTGATGTCACATACCCCCACTTCTTCCATCATTATGCAACGCTCAGTAAATACCCCCTCCGCATGGTGACGTAACAGCATAGTAGCCGCTGCCGCTGCTATGGTAACAGGCTAGTAAGCACCCCCTCCCCGCGGTGAAGTAACAGTGCTTCCCACAGTGACGTAACAGGGGACACTGTGGTTACTACACAGCAATAACTCTCGGCACCATTCCCTAGCAATGCCTGTAAACATGGCATTTGCGCAACAGTGAAGAGATGTGGGTCTGCTGTCTGGCTAAGGGTTTATAAGGGAGACTGGAATGTGTAAGGAGAGAGTTAAAATGTAGCACCTGCCAAAGACAGTTGAAGTCTATCAGTCACTGAGTTCAGTTGCAGTGAGTGAATTCTGAACGTGAAGAGGAAGAAGAAGAACCGAACCCACGATAAGAAGAGTTTATGTGTGATAGTTGGTGATAACCGAGAAGGCATTGGGCGTGTGTAATTCAGTGACACTTGTATAGCTCCTGTGTTATAAATACGTGAAGACTACTGAAGAGATTATTGTGTGGGGTTCGTAAATTGTCTAAACCTGCAACAGTGTTATAAGTATTTGTAGTTATGTCTCGTAGGTTGTCAAATAAACCAATTAACAATCTGAACGGCGTCTTCAGTAGCAAAAACACGTTACAATATATATAATATAATAAATATAATTACTTATAATAACATTATTTATTATATGTCAAATACAGAATGTTTCTCTGGCAGGCAGTGGGTGGCATAGTTTATTCCTTCACAGCAATGCTGCCATGTTGGCTTCATATAAGAACTGTTCAGGCTGTGTTAAGTAATGTTAACATCACCATGGCTAATAATAGACTTAGTATATAACAACCATGGGGTTGGAAGAGTGGGAGAGGTGGAGTATTGGGGTCTTTCTCTGCATTGTGGCAGATTTATTTGAGATGCATGTTACACATTAGCATGTTTGTTAAGTTCCAGACATCACTGCCAACACTGTCACAATCTCCAGGCAGGTTGCTGTTGGTGACGTCCAGTATCAAGACTCTGCAGGAACTGCACCCATTCTTCACAGCTCTGAGTGTTTACACCCCCTCAATAACAATGTCAGACTGTGGTCAGAGCAAGGCGGCGAGTTTGAGTGAACTGGAGGCTGTTATAGAAAGAGATTTCCTTGAGAAACTACCAATCAGATAATGGAAAAGAACTGCATATGTCAAAGAGCGAAGTTTATTTCCAGGTAATGTAGTTAAATGGCTGCAGCCATGGTATATAGTGTAATTATCTCCAGCTAATGAGTTTTGGGCACAGTAAGACTGATGTCTAATTCTACAAGTGTATGAAGTCAATAATGCAGTAACTGTTTTGAAAATAAGGTAATAATTGAAGTGTAAAGCCGCTATATGTTGAAATCAAAAAGACTTATCATTAGGAATGTTCTGGTGCCATAGGATTGTTAATCATTGGTATTTAACATATTAAGTCACAAGCTTTGGTGTGAGGAACACAAATTAAGTCACGTGGAAGAAGATGAATAGAAATCTGAAAGTTACTGACCCGTGCAGTATAGACCCAAGTAATGCTCTGTACAGTATAGAAAGGTGTGAATGATTTTCCATCTGTTGGAAATAATGTGTGAAGGTTTGGGAATATTCAGCTTGTAATCAAAATACTACCAACTTTAACATTTTTTAATAAATGGAAAATAAGATAATTTTTAAAGTTTGAGTTTTAGTTGTCATGTATATGTTACAAGATATACTAAAATGGAAGGACATCCTGAATCACAAAGTGTTTGTTTCACCTGTACTTTATCTGTTACATTAGCTCGAGTGGTTAGTTGCTGGCTTCCCACCACGGTGGCCCGGGTTCGATCCCGGGTCTGGTCAAGTGGGATTTGTGGTGGACAAAGTGGCGCTGGGGCGGGTTTTCTCCAAGAACTTCAGTTTCCCCTGCCAATCTTCATTCCACCAAATTCTCCATCATAATCACCCGGGGCAGGTACAATAGGCCAATCAGTGGCTGCCGTGCCGAGTGGACCCAGCTGGACTCCACCCCCCTTTAGCGAATTAGTTAATTATCTGTTACTTTGTTTTAAATCTTAGTTGCTATAAGGCCATGCAGAGTACATTTTAGAGTCACTTATAACTTTTTAAAGTATGAAAATTTATTAAGGGTTAGGTGAAACATGTTATTTCCAACTTTGAAAAGGATTTTTAATCTTTAATGGATTAAAAACTTTAACATTGAAAAACAGTTGTCCTTAACTGCATACTTCTAATATTCTATTTAAGCATCCTGTTGCATCAATATATCATTTATATCATATATATATATATATATCACTAATGCAACTTGTTATAGTCAATGTACTTCTGGATTCACAACATGTTTTGGCTGTACGACCATCATCAGGTGTCTACCACTTTGCTAAACTGCAGCACTGGACAGTATGTCACAAATTCATATCAAAATTGAAATAAAAATTAAAATAGGTCAATTACCAGTTAAATCCCATTCTTTTGAGTATCGTCTACTCATCCAAACAACTTGTTTGTGCAACTTTCCCTGCGGCATGGGTGTATTTGTGTTATCATATAGTTCCTGCATGTAGGTGTGGTGTTCTTTTCTTCTGTATATGCCCCTTTGGCACCCAGCCTGTGTAGTTGCATTGTTGACTAGTGTCTGTATGCTGATATTAATATTTGAATGCTTAACGTCACATTTTAATATAGTTGGTATGGGAGATGTGAGGGGTTGTATTGTGGTTACTACTGACTTATGTCTGTTAATCAGGATATTATCTTTTTGCCTCGTATTGTTATATATGTTAGATAGTTAATGTGGGTGATCTTGGTTGTGTGGTTTGTGTTACTTTGTATATGTGTTTGATGACTATTTCCACATCCTGGGTCTGTTCCCTGTATAGATGTTTATGGAAAGTGGAGGATGTGTATGTATGTATATGACGAGTCCTGTATCAATGTTTTTTGATTTATGGGAAAATGAAATAAAGAAAGCATTTAATTATTTGGGTAAACTGGGTGAAATTGTATTAATTTTAAGTTTTTATAGTAATGCACTTTTTAAATTATGTTTAGTAATTACAATTGTAATAAGCTTCTTGTTTTTGTTTTTTTCTATTGCCTATGTTACTTGACTAGAGTGTGTATTATTTTAGTTGTGTGACTTATGTAATTTATTACATGTATACATCTATTATCAAAGGGACTATTTCCACATCTTGTTTTTTGCCTATATGGATATATGGAAAATAAAGGAAATGAATGAATGAATTAGGGTTGACATTTTAATTTTGATGTGAGATTGTGACATACTGTGCAGTGCAGCATTTCAGCATAGTGGTAGATACCTGATGAGGGTCACCTACAGCCAAAATGTTGTGAATGAGGATGTAAAGTGACTGAGCTGCATTAGTGACATATATATATATATATTATGTGAAATAAATGCATATTTTTGTTAACTCTTCCTATTTGTTCAGTAATTACTCTAATAAATATAGCATTCTTGGCCATTATTGAAACAAAGATACCATATGAATTTTGTAACTGAAATTAATAACCAGTTATAACTCAGAACCATAGTACGTTATTCATTTGGCACAGGGTGTTTTATTAATAACTAATTGATTTGATTGTCCATAATTTTTTCATATTCCAAACAGATGCTCTTGAGGGTAACTGAAGGAAATTGAATTTGTCTGTATTATGGAAAACAAGGTTTCAGAAATTTTACTAAAAAATTCAAAAGTTTGAGTTTTATTTCAAAATTACATTTGAAACAGTGTTCCAGTTTGGGCGGGGGAGGGGGGGTGTTGGTACATTCTTACTGTAAATATTGCTTCTGTGGTGATAAGCATGGGATGGCTAGAACCTGTATAATTTCTTTCAGTCCTACAGCATATTGAACTTTTGTTTTCTTAAGCATTTATATTTGCTTTTCTTACATGTTACATCCCAATCAAACAGCACCTGTTATTTACAGATGACACTTCATGATTCATAAACATATTTACATTTTTAATCATCATAAGTTTGCTCTTGTTTTTTCAACACATTGCATCTGAAGTGTTCTGCATATCTTGTATAAAAAATAAAAGACAAATTTGATGTCTTGCACTTGCTGATTACTGTTTGTAGTAGTGATGCACAAACCATGTTATGTGTAGAAGTAATATTAAAATTGTTTAAATTTGAGGTTTTCACAGTGGCGGAAAAGAAAAATTATGGTCTTCTAGGATATGATGACTCTACTTCTGTCATTCCCTGTATGTTAGAAGAATCTGATGTCTCCATCTTTCCATGAATATGGAAGCAGCAGATTTCTGCAAAATGTGTATGAAACTACACAGTGTTACAATCCAGAAAATGACAATGCTGAAGGAGTAAAATTGTTTTTAAGATACTAATGAAACATGGGAGCAAATAGAAGCTGTGAAATACAGATGTTGAAGCTCGAATAAGAAACATTATCTGATCTGATATTTGTACACACTGCAGTGAAGCGTCATGAAAGAATACGAGTACATACAACACACCATCATATGTGTAGTAGTAAACTGTTTGTGCTAGAAGATCCATCAGTCTGGAGTTGGATGATTCTTGCAGTGAGTACTTATGGGCTGTCAGAGTGGCCTCTAAATCGAGGTGCAAATACAATGTTATCCTTGGAGGGAGGCACCGACTGTTCTTAAATGAAGCAACAATTAATTTATGCCAGTGCCTTATTTTTACATAATTTATATATTGTTTATTCATCATTAATTCATGTGTTGTGTTAGGATTTAAACGTGTGTGCTTTAGAATATACTGTTAAAGGAAAAAGACTAAGCAGACAGTTGTACATTTTAGTTGTTTGTTCATAAATTATATATTCTGTTGTTATTGTCTGAACATTGGTGTTTGTAATGATCTGTCTTGCTTTATCTGCATTCATACATCCATTCATTTCACCTTGATACACCATAGCTCATTACAGGCAGCAAAATGCACAATATGTTACAAACATATGTCAGTCATTTTATCTTTTGACAGTCACAATTTGAAAATTATGTTATGAGGATGGTGTACATAATGTACATTATTAAAGGATGCAACTTTGCCTCAAATCGTTTTACTAAATATTTATCAAAATACATGTAAACGTGTATTAACGCCTTCATGTAAAGTGATAGTTTTTGTTCTCAGATTTATCCAAAAGCTGATTAACAGATTTTAGTGAGGACTTTTGTAAAATCCTATTTTAGAATAGCATTACATGCATTTGGTTGGATTGATGTACAAAAGCTCATGTGTTGTTATATAAAACATGCCTAAAACAGATTAAGAAAGTGTTTGTGACAACAAATTTCAGAATGTCACTAGTGATGGTAAGTAACTTTAAATTGGCTGCGCCATAGCTCAAGCGGTTAGTCGCTGGCTTCCCACTGCGGCGGCCCGGGTTCAATCCCGGGTCTGGTCAAGTGGGATTTATGGTGGACAAAGTGGCGGTGGGGCAGGTTTTCTCTGAGTACTTGCATTTCAACTGCCAATCTTCATTCCACCAATTGCTCCACAATCACCCTCACCTATCATCTAGGGCTGGTACAATAGGCCAGAAGTGGCCGCAGTACAAGGGACTTAGTCCCATCCCACCAGCACTAAAAAAACAAACTTTTAAATTCGGTGGTGTTAACTGAGTGAGTCTTTCAAGTGGTAACATTTGACCTGTATTTGGGAAGTGCCTCATTTAAATCTTGATCAGGACTCCATCATCATCATCATCATCATCATCATGGTGGGTTTTTTTTTTTTTTTGTGATTTTCCTCAGCCCCTCGAGGTAAATGCTAGGAGAAGAGTTTAAATTAGGCCTTGACCACTTCCTTTCCATTTCATTATTAATTTTTCTGTTACTGATGGCTTGTTAAATAAAGTACAAAATGCACTGGCTTTGTGTGACTGCAGTATTGATTGTGTCCTATAGTAGGAAGTGAATAATGAGAGAGATGGGTGCTTCAATTTCTATTAAAGTTTGTGTGAAAGATTTGGCTCAGTTCATTCTTAAATAAAATGTTACTGCTGAGTATCCAATTATGACACTTTCTAACAGTATCATATCACAGAATTTACTGTTTGAAGTGTGGTGAATAGGAAATGGAATTGAGCGGCCTGGCTCAAGAAGTAACACTTCAAATTAGGTCAAAGCAGGTTCTTTCTGCATCTTTTCCAACTCACTACTCTTCCTACCATTCTACACTGTATATCCTAAGATGCTGACAGCATCATTAAAGAAACCATAAATAAATATTAAATGCAATCACTTATTATATAATGGCCAAAATATCATGTGTTGTGTGATAGTACAGAAACATTCATTATGGACATACGTATAACAGTAAGGATTCAAAAATGCCATTTCAATACTGATCAATCTTTTGCGCATTTGTAATGACAAAATAATACATGAAGTAGTTTCCTTGTTTCTGATGGATTACAAAAATACGTGGATCGGAATTATGTCGCCTCTTGTCTAAAGTAAAACAGGCAGTGGCAATTTTTAATTAATAAAAAACGGATATCTGTTTCACACAGCTGACAGTAATAATCATTACTACCCATTTCAGTGTATTTATTACTTGTCACACAGTAAAATCTATGGAACTGAATCCCACACTGCTGAACATTCAGGTCTGTCTGTATTATAAGTCTTCATTTCTGACACAAGTATACACCAGAATTTGTAGAAGTTTAAACAAAACAATTAAAATATAACATTCCATATTTTATGTTGCCTTCATATTTTTACTGGTCAGGGAATTTTTACGTTTAAGGAAAATTTACTTGGACTGTTAGGGATACTAAAAAGGAAGCTGAAATTACTATTACTTGTGCAAGTCTGGTTTTATCAGTATATGAAAAATTGTTTTACTATTAAATTCAACTGAAATAAAACTTCTGTTATAATACAATATTAACATTATTAGCCAGTAATTGGTCTCATTTATGGGAACAAAAAATTTAACGTCAGATTAATAAATATAACAATACAAAGACATGTTATGAAATTGTTCTGGAAACTGCCATACTTTGAAATCACTACCACATATTCCAGTAAAAATGGTATGTACACTGAGTTGCCCTCAAAACTGTAGTATAGAAACAAGTATCTAACCTTACTCTATTTAATAAATTTTATACATTCACAGCCATTCCAAGGGTCTTGTGTTCCAACCGATCCCATGGTGTTATTCCTCGGATATATTCTTCCTTGCTATCAGCATAAATATCAGTTACTAATTCTTCTAGTCCAATCTCCTTGTCACTCTTTGCCTTCTTTACATTCTCATCCACTGCAGCACGAATTTTATTTTCTAAATTCTGAAAGAAAGAATAAGACAACTATGAACCAAATCTCTATGGTATAGGAATATTGAAGTTTCAGATAAAATTCAGTCAAAAGAACTGCATTAATGCATAAGAGATTCTTCATAGGAATTAATACTTATAATACTGGTAGGATATGGTTTATAAATTGACCATGTTTGTGTGTTAAGCATTTTATCATTGGTTGTAGTTAAGAACATGATCAGAAGATGGTATCTATCGTGCAATTGGTATTACAGTCTGGACCTTTACCATGAAATGATAAGTAGAATAAAAGAATAAACTGTGGCAGAAGCCTGAAAACAATTTGAGAAAAATCATATTTGAAATATTTAGGTTCATAACTTGTTTATTCCGTCTTGCAGTGCATACACTTATCTATCTTCTTCTCNATCTGTCAATCTAACTGTTAATGGAAATACTAGATGTTCTGAAATGAATGTAATCTACAGCTGGTTGCCATTTGGTTTGCAAACACCGAGGAACTGTATCATAAATCTGCCGTATATTCTAAATATATGATACAGTTCTCAAAGCTTTATTTTTTTATACATTTATTTCTAGACTACTTTCTTGGCTACCCTGTAAAGATTTCTACATTACTAGTGTATGCCTTCTGAAAATTTCATAGGAAGTTTAATTTGTTGACTTTTATATCTCTATCTCATTCCCTCCCTTCTACTGTATTAATTTCCAGTCTGTCTTATTTGTCCATACTATTATCATTCCTTTCCCTCTTAATTTTTCCTTTCCTTTATATTATGCCATTCACTTTGATTGTTCACATGTTGATTTGAACCGGAATACAGTAAAGGTTGACTTTTGCATTTCACTTCCATGCAAAAGGCATGAAAACAACATAATGACACACTGAGAAATGCTACTTAGAGTAATTGCAGTATATAATGACTTTCTATGGTAGTTATGTTTCCATTTAATAAATATACATCATCAGAATACATAATGATTTGACATATTCATTTTGAATCCCTCTTAATATTCTTGTTTTATTTTAAAGCAAGTTCTGGACTGAAACTTCTATGCCATGTACCTTCATTTCTTCAGCAGTAGCTAATTCAGCTGCTATAATTTTCTCTTTAAAAGATGTGACAGGATCTCTTGTCTGTCGAACTTCCTGAATCTCTTCTCTTGTCCTGTAACTTGTACCAGGGTCTGACATAGAATGTCCGCTATAGCGATATGTGGCCATTTCCAGGAGAATAGGACCTTTACCACTTGTACAGTAATCAACAGAGTATCTAGCAGCTTCTCTTACGGCTAGTACATCCATACCATCAACCTGCAATGCAGAAACAGTCATTATCCTGTTATAAATATATAACCCAATGTGATATACAAGGTAAACAGTATAAGAGAGTATAAGTTTTAAAGTTTCTGACACTTTTATAATAAATTATTTACAAATATTAATTAAGCAGAAAATTAAAAAAAAAAAGACTTCTCTGGTACAGAAGTCAATAATCAGAAAGACGTAAAATTATTCCCAAAGGAATTCATGTGAGGTTTAAAATTTAAACAAGCAAAAGTAACTATCATAATATTTCTTAGAATTACTGGGTTTTTGGTCTTTGTCCAGTGTCTGGTATTCTAGAAAATAGAAAACACAATGTTTCGGAAACTGGACCTGTTTCCGTCTTCGGGTGGGGGGGGGAGACTGTTGAGTCCCTGAGGACAGAAACAGATCCAGTTTCTGAAACGTGTTTTCTAGTTTCTAGAATACTGGACAATGGACAAAGTCCAAAAACACAGCAAATCTGAGTATTATACACCGTCAGAACCATTTAGAATAATATATCTTATACCCAAGGCACAATTTTAGAATGATATTGATGACTATTAGTAAAATTTCAACAGTTTTTAACATTACTAATCTAAAACATCAGGTCCCTGATATACATGTTCCATACCATAATTTTTCATTCACATTCTTTTTATGCCATGAGAAAAACAAGATTTATGCTAGCATATATGATACTTAAATAAAAACAATACCCATATCCCTGGTACATAATCGCCTCGGGTGTAATATGCTGTACTTGCAGAAGCCCTCTCGACACTGGTTCCCATTCCATAACCATTGTTCTCACACACAAATATGCATGGGACATCCCACAATTTGGCCATGTTATATACTTCATACACCTGGCCTTGGTTTGCAGCCCCATCTCCATAGAGAGCTATGCAGACTCCATCTGAGCCACTGTACTTTGAAGCCAGTGCAATTCCTACACCTAAAGGAACCTGAAATGAAGTCATAAAACAAAGTCCAGTATTTGAAGAATACACCTTCCTAGTTCAGCATTATTAAACAGACCATACTGAAACTGAAATGCTTTGCAAGTTGAAAATATAAAATGTAAACAGGAAACCCATGGATACATTTCAATCCACTGGTGACAGGCTGGATTGTTTAACGTAGTAGTAGTTTCAGGCATGAAGCTTTATTTTACCATTTTCAGCAATTCTTTGAGTTTTAAGAATTCCATAATACTTCAGTTTGAAGCAGAATCTTCACAGGTGTGTAAGGTACTTTTATTCCCTTCTGTGTATTCATATTATGAATGGATGACGCCATGTTTTCAGGCAGAACGTTCTTAAGCATTTGGGGAGAGGGAGGTACAGCAACACATACCACAGATGTTCCTTAATTTCAGGGTTATTAAAACACACCAACTTTTCATTGGCCAGTTAGCTTTCTCTCATTGTGTGCATCCAGATATCAGGTCACAGTTTGTCACAGGCTGTCAGAATTACAACTGACTTAGAGGTAGTACTTTCCTGAATATGAAGTACTGCCCCCCTGATTCTGAAATGGGTTACAGTGTTAGAAGAAATCAGAGAGGTAACTGTCATAAATTTTTTATAGCACTACTACACAATTTGCCCACAGTCAGAAAAATCAGTCAAAACAGCTAGCTCTTGGCTCAGTTCAAATTAGGCTCCCCATAAATGTAAGGTATAGAGGGCTTTAAAATTAAGCCCTATTCCATGAAGGCAAATGGGGGACTGGAGGTATAGCTCCACCGACCCTGGCATTAGATGGAGGTGAGTGATCAGCTTCATTCCCTGACTGCTTTACCTGCAGGGAAAGAGCCCACAGTATCCACTGGATAAAAGGCTGGGTGGGCTCATAAAATGAATGCCAACAACACAACAGCATGTGGCGTCCCCAAGCAGTCACCCATCCAAGTACTAACCAGGCCCACTATTAACTTCACTACATAAAAATGTAAAATACCATTTATTGCACGAAGTTCTATGATTTTGTTTAAATTATTCTGTCATATTGAAATGCCAAGTCAGTACTTTATTATGAAGCCATAACACTCAAACTGCTTTCCATTTCATTTCACCAATTATGATGAGGTTGTTGTTGTTGTTGTTGTTGTTGTTATTGGAGAGGGTGGGTTTCCCCATGCACTTAGACCAGATATTGGTCCATTGTGCGTCCCCCTGTGATATTCTACCAGTCTCTATACCCTACCGGTACTGGTGCATGCCATCAGTCCTGACTCGGCCAGCGAGTTTGGCCTCTACTGGCTCAGCCGTATCTCGATGCTTCCCCCATCTACCTGAGGCGTTAGAGACTACTGCTGGGCGGGAAATGTCCTGAATTTGGCTCAGAGGTCCCCTTGAGACATGAGGTTCTTTTACGTGCCGTAAAGCTACGACACGGGACCCATGGCTTAAAGTCCCTCCCGGAGGACTTGTTCCCTGAATTTTTCCGCCCTTAAAAATTCCACGACCTCCGCCTGGTTTGAACCCGCGTACCTTGAGTCGCAAGGCGGGAACGTTACCCCTAGACTACGGAGGCCACTTTATGATGGGGTAACTAATCACCTGTCTTAAATGGGGAATATCAGCCAGTAGAACCCAAAGTCATAACTACTTACAGAAAAATAAACCCTGTACTCTTAGTCAGTTCAGTTAAGTCCTCAACATCACAACTGATTTCTCCATCTACCACTTCAGCAACAGTTATGTTGAATTGTGCTACACTTTTTTAGATAGTTATATGGGAAAGCAGCTTCATGCAAGTATGGCATGTCCGAATACACTAGGCAAATACATAAAAACAGACAAATTTACACATACTCTGCAGGTGTCAGACTGTAAAGTGTTCAACTGTTAGTGATATCCATACTTACTTGAGCTCCTACAATACCATTTCCTCCATAGAAGTTTTTTCCATACATATGCATGGAACCTCCTTTACCACGAGCACAACCAGACTGACGTCCTGTTAATTCACTCAATACTCCCAACTGTGGGACACCCATCACATACGTCCAACCATGAGCTCGATAGGCAGTGATTACAGAATCCTGAGGTCGAAGAGCAGCCTTTATACCAACAGCACAAGCTTCCTGTAATGAAAAGAATATAAGGGTCAATTCACATTATACATAATGTCACAAACACAGAACAGACCATCAGCAGACTGATAAAATACTCTCAAATGTACATTTTAATGTATTTTAATGACAAATGTGTATTGGTGGCAGTCTGTACCTGCAAAATATGACAACAACATACTCATTAAAATACATTTTACATTTGAGAATATTTTCAGTACTGATGGTCTATTCCCCATCGATCATATTATGTATAGTGTGAATGAACACTAAGGATGCTGCATTCTCACATGAATGAAGTAATATAGTGATTTGGTACCAATTACTAGCATTGACAAGGATCAATTTATGGGTTGAAGAATAATGACTTCTGGAATGTGACACTCTGTAGTCTGGTAGAAGCTGACTGATGTTTTGGAAGAATGTGCCCCTTTCATCTTCTGCCCTGAAGATGGATGCAGCATGTTCCTCTAAAATGTCAGTAGTCTCTTCGCAGAGTGCACAGTGTAACATTCCAAAAAATGGTATTCTTCACAGTTACTGCCATAAGAATCGCAAATCTCACATCACTACACACTGGTCTGCAACACTACACATCAACTGCACAGGTTATTGGTGTTCAATGAAATGGTAGGATGATTAAAACTTATAAATTTGGAAGGAAGTGGACACTTGCCTATTTCAATATATTAGCTGGGCTTTCACCTAGATGGAGTTACGAAGGCTATGAAAACTTTCAGTCAGGACCGGCAATCATTTTAAACCTGAATAAATTGGATATAAACCTAAGATTATGTGGTTACTATGTCATGCAGTGCTAGGATATGTAAGCTAAGCACCATACCATATTGGTTCATATGGGCATCATATTAAATGCAAACAAACATAAAATTCACTAACACATTCCTCTACTTTTACAGAGCATGCCTGAAGGATTGGGGTAATATTATATTACATCCTTCACTAAATACAAATTCAGTATAATTGCTTCCTTCTGTTCTTTTTGAGAAGCGTATGGGCACAGTATTTGAAAAGGTGGAAATGTCAACACATAAGACACTCCTTTTTTTCCTTCTGAAAACGGAGAGAACTGATGACAAGGTGCCATCAAACATTACCTTGCAGAAATAGTTTTCAAAGATGTAAAAATGACAGCTGTTATACAATCCCTGTCATTCTGATGGGATTCTTCATGCTGTGTTCCCAAGCAATGAGGGGACCTTCCTGATGTTCCACTACTGCCCAAAGAAAAGAACTGATTGAAGGGCGACACCAAAATAAACAATAAGCAAATGACCTGCCACAAAATGAAAAATGTGTGAAAGTGACAAATGGTCAGGTTCGATGGTGTTACAATTCTGGAACAGAGTATATACATGTCTTTCTTCCATGCAGTTTTCAGTAATATCTGACTTCATAACATGTATCATATTAAATTAACATGTATTCCCTTGTAAAGATCTCATTATAAGCATGTACTATATATGTACATCAGCATTATGTTACTGTAAATGGCTTCAGTTAATAAGCAATAAATACATTGATGCTCTCCTACTGTAAATGGCTTCTATCAGAAAGCAGTTAACACAGTGACATTCTGCTATTCCAACTAGTGTCTATCAACCATTATTATGAATGTCAGCCTCCTGGAAATATTTCTGAACATGGCTCTCCAAGCTGAAAATCTGCACACCTTGTGCAAAGAAAGGCCACCTTTGGCTGCACAGCCTCTGTGTTGTTAATGAATTCAAACTTCAAAGCATTCACTTACTGAATTACTCTGTTAAGACATCTGTAACTTTAAAATGTCATACTACATATTTTTATTTAAAAATGGGCAGATGATTGAACTGTGTCTGTGTTAACTTAATCTCTCTTTAAGACTAGAAACAGCACATTTATTTTCTGTTAATAACTATGGATTTCCTATTTCAATCTCTTAAACACCATCTCCAGTTCACAGGACAAGTCTGTTGAGTGTATTAAAGTGTAAAGTAAGAATAACATATAGTCATGCAATGAAGTGTGTTCATTTTATGGTGGCATTTCAAGCAAGACTGGAAAACAGTTTAGGTTTAATTTAATGAACATTTTATTATCAAATCTACTAATCCGGGTCATAGGTTTCCCATTTGACTATAATAAATCCACCCAAGAGTTGTAGGATTATCACAATGCCATAAGTGTGGATTATCCTCTATCTAAGGTAAAAAAGTAAAGCTATCCCTGTAACAGGCTGCGAAGGCCCACAGGGCTGTGAGACGTTGAGGGTCCCACATTATCTAGACAATCAGCTCAAAGATGGCAGTAAGGTTGTCAGCCTTACACACCGGCCGCGCTTTACTCCCCAGGAAAATTATTTAATTAATTCCTGTTACTCATTTCTGTTAGAGGCTGAGTCAACCACAGGGCCATAGTGCGGCTGGAAGGATTAGGTCAATTGAAAAAAACCCAATGACCTTATCAGGACTTGAACCCGCTACCTTCCAGCTTGTAGCATAGTGCCTCAACCAACTACGCTAAAGCGTGCCCCCCATCTATCTAAGGTATCATTAAATACGTATTACAGCACAGCCCTGATCATTCAACCTAAATGGGACTGACAGGTGGTCGGAACAACAAAAATTTTGCATAATATGGAAATGGGTGGGTGGGCAAAACAAATCTCAAATTTAATAGAAGTCCAGTACAAGTATGAAATCAGGTTAAGTTGAATCGGTGAAGAGTCCCATTTGTGATAGGTGACTAGAAAAAGATGAATCAGCCAGACACATGTCCTATGTGACTAACTCTGGGCCACTGCTTCAAGGAGCAACATGCCTACCAAGACACCCCTGTAAGTAAGATACTATACATCATTCGAAGTTTAGAATTGTTGAGGGATTGAAATAAAGGTATGCACAATAGGTCACAGTGCAAGGGTAGGTTAGGCCTACCCCTTATTCACTCATTCATGAAATCATGTTTATTAATAATTATTTTACAGTGCAACTAGCATAACAGAGCACAGACCTATTATTTAAAGAAATATTCCAATTTAATAAACTGAACAGTGGCTTTTAAATTAGTTAAATGCAACACTTAGTATACATTATGGCAAATGGCAAAAGTTATTGTTTAAAAATAGGAGTGACTGAAGTTTGTTTCCCAGCTTTGCTTCTCTTCCTTGCGAAAAGGTTGCATCTGCATCTTAATGGCATGACATCAGTAGCAGTTGTCTCCCCTTGTTCAATGTAAGCCAGTGGCACTCTCTCCATTCTGTCTAGTCCCAGTCCAGTCCCAGCATCATTATCTTTGTTGTCATGTTTGTCTAGTCCCTTTAAGGCTTCAAGTTCTGTTCACCTGAAATCACCACTTTCTTTCTCTCTTCTCTTACCATATTCCTCAAATAATAAAATGATACTAAGGGGAAAATGAAACTGGAAAAATAAAACACAATCACAATATATATGGGTATAAACACATACCACTAGTGCAGACCAACAAACGAAGCTATGTTCATTGCGGTACGAGATGCAATGACACACAAAGCAGCAGCAGGAATAAACAAATTAGTCTACGCGCACGCGAAGCACAAAACTGTAAATGGCACATCAGATATGAGAGAATGTCAGATAACCAAAGGTCAGATAATCAGGACTAAACTGTATGAGTATTTGAAATGTGATTTTTTACTAATTTTTTAAGCGCAAAAAAATACCATGTTTTTATTTTAAAATCTTTCTGATAGGTGACGGTGCCATGTGCAATAAATTTACACAATTTCTTACAGGATAGGCTACACATATTGCTGTCAATTGTGTGCCTTTACATTATCTAACATGCAATCCTAAAGGATTAAGTAAATCACACCTGTCCAGAGTATAGGTGACAGAAGCCACGAATAATTTTTTCCTTGTACATATTGCCTGCTGCAGTTTCCATCCTTCTAATGGTATGCATCTGTTCATAAAGTGCCAAGGCATCATCACGAGTCACTGTAACAGTGTTCGACGGTCCCATTTCCAGTCGATGCAAGCGAAAAGGCTGAAATAGAATCATTCAGATGTTCCTGTATAATTCAGTTTGTGATGCTTTAATTAGTGCAAGCATTAAACTTTGATAAATTTGTTTTTCCTCTCTTTTCCATAAATTTCAAAACAGGCTGGTTGACTATATGGGAAAGGAAACCATAAATACATTTATTCACAGTATACTTCAATCTGTAAAGAACTGTCTATGAAAGGTATAGGAATTTAATACTGGTGTAAATTTACCTTTGTTTCAAATGTTGCTTCTGTTGCATAGCTCTTTTTCGATGAAGTAAAAAATGAAGATATAGCTTTCTGAAAATGAAAAGTTTTAAAAATAAGAAAACTGTCAAGAATTATAATATATCACTGTAGCAGAGCCCTATGAATGGAATTAAATTAGCATTTACCATTGACATTTCCATAAAGTCTGGAGCCATCCTTGTTGCTACATCCTTACTCATTTGATACCATGTACCAAACTGGCAGCAGTGAAACAAATTAAGAGAATATCAATAATAATAAAGTGGCACTTAATAAAACACTCCTTTTTCAACAAAAATTCAGTATATAAGTGTGATTAGTTTGTTCTTCTTATTGGTAGAAAAAATGTCCTGTCTTTAGACCTCTACATATCTATTCCTGAGCTTGTGGTAACATTATTTTTGGAGAACTAAATAGGGTCTGACAAAACCAAAGCACATATAAACTAGATCATAAATGATATTAGATTCATATGTGATTCAATACTGAACTCAAAATACGAACACTTTTAAAGACCAACCAGTCAGGCACCAATGTTATCTATACCTCCAACACACCTTCCATGCAAAACAGATTTTCATACACAAAAAGTTGAAATTAACAAATACATCTGAATTATTTAAAGGCTAGAAAGGAAAGGAACATCAAGGGAACATTTTCAGATACACTTTTTCTCCCAATTACTGGTTACTAGAACAATCTGTACTTCTTCAAACCTATGCACTTTCTACACAAATGATCTTTTACAAAAAACTAAAATATTGTCACTGATGCATCCTGATTGTGCTGCTATCATCATACTTAACTCTAACCAGATTAGAACATCTGAAATTAATTGCTAATCTGTAAACAACACAATCCATTATCTTGACACATCTGAACCATAATTTCTATATTTCTGCCCTTCTGACATCTAGATAGAAAATAACCGAATCACTAAGAGCTCAGATTCTACAACAGTTCAAACAACAAAATAAATATAAAAATATACATAAACCTCATATTTGCTGGGGCAAAATCTTCAGATGGTGGTTTTAAAGGGAAAATCGGCAAGAATGCAGTAACAGTCCTAAAAGCGTTAATACAGATCTCATTATTTAAAATTACACACACATATCAATTCCAAAGCCAGAGTCTTTCATACTTTTGTCTGTTCTTCAGTCTTGTTCTAGACAGAATGAAAAACTGAATGCAAAAAGTGTACATTGTTTTATGTGACCACATTCTCTGCATAATAATTACAGCCATAGAAATATTACAATTTTGCATTTGAACCTTATGACAAAGCACTCACTGCAATTTTAGTTTTATGAGTTCATACTAGATTGCAAATTCCTCAAATCTGAAATCAACATCAATGACCTACCCTAATATTCAGACTGTGGAACAATTTTAGAACATGCATGGTACTCACACAGTGACATACTAACCATACATCTACATTGGCTACACTGACATCCCGCATACCATACATTAGGAGCAAGATGATTGAAGAAAACATGTCACAAATGACGTGACAAATACATTACAAGTGATACTAACCCTCAATGAGCAGTAAAGCTCTGTAACAAATTGCCTTTCAAATGTGTGACAGAGGGATACATTGCATGTGAACGGCAATTAACATGGAGATGTGGCAGAGATGGTTGCATGCAACATACGTGTAAAGCAATCCCCCTTATCTGTAATTCAGTTATAACAAATCTCTCTCTTGGATTTCAGAGTGCTTAAAACAATCTCATATTGTCCTGTCCTGTTGTGTATAAGAGTACGCGCTTATCGACCCAAATCCCAATTTTTTCATTATCAATATCCACTATGTATACCAAAGGCTAAAAGGAACAATTAACATTACTTCTTCTAAAATAACGTATTGTTATGAAGTGCCCTAGCTTCAAGTCACACTACTGCAGATTATATATTTAACACAAGGATAGCCCTTACTGTCTTGTTTCCTGCCATAATAATAAAAACGTAAACGTAACACTAACATGACGCTGGGCTTTCTTTCCAAAGTTCCATATGTTGACTTTAATCATCTTGTCAGTAATCCGAATCTTGTTATTTCTCTCACGAAACCAATCTATAAATGCACAAAGTAGAGCACAAAGTAAATTTTAAAACCCGAATCTGACACAGCTGACACCATCAAACCACGTGACTGTTACCGACCACTAACAACCCAACGACCCCAACGACCGCTCAACGACCTCAACTTCCGAGAATTCCGAGAAACTGCGAGAAACAGCGGACCGCGATAGCCTCTCCCCCGTACTTATTTATTTATTTATTTCATATCATATCCATGGATCATTGTACATGATATAGGACAAGTCAAATACTTTACAATACAATAAGTAATAATAATAATAGTAATAATAATAATAATAATACAATATATAACACAATGATATAATAGTATACAAAGATAATAAAATTATGATTCGAATGATATATATCCTGGGTGGTTATGGTTATGGAGAGTTTGATGGAATGAAGATTGGCAGGGGAAACCGAAGTACTCGGAGGAAACCTGCCCCAGTGCCACTTTGTCCATCACAAATCCCACTGGACCAGACCGCCTCGGTGGGAAGCCAGCGACTAACCGCTTAAGCTGTGGCACGGCACGGCACAGTGGTCATAAGCGTCATAAGCGTGATCAGGGTCATCGGGGTAATTAGAATGCAACAAATTAGCCCACGGAACATCGAAGTGTATTAGAGTGCTCTCAATCCCCGGTAATTTCCGACACGGAATAAAGAAATTTATACACTATTAGCGAATGCCCTGCACTCTATGCATATCTAGGTGCAACCGCTACGAATATCGCAAGGATCGCAAGGTGGTAAGAAACGTAAGAAGACTCCCACGTAGAGCATTCGCGCATGGTCCTATAATATTCGCGACCCCAAGACAACACCAAAAACCTACATCTAATTGTAACATGCTTGATGATGATTTAGATTAGGAATTACTCCATATAGAGATTTGACACGATGAGGGTAACCTGACTTTTTACTTTTTTATGTCTGTTTTAGGACATTATATTAATAAAATCCTAATATGTTTTAACCTCTAACAACAAGCTTACTTCGTTTTAACTTGCCCATATATTGTGTAAGGCGTATTCGCTAATAATCACAATTACAAAAAATACATAACATTGGTCCATTTTAGGGCAATTGAATTCAAGTAACTTAGTTTATATTTTATGGAATTTGCCTGATGATGACTTAAGTTAAGGTCGAAACATGTAGCGTACACCTGCTTACAATAAACAAGTAAGAGACATCACAACATCTATTTCGTTTCCACCTTCAAGATATCCTTCTTTTCGTTGTGTTGACAATTCAAATCACATAACAATGGAATGCACAAGATGTAATCCATAAAGTTTATATGTTGGTAACACATTAGGGAGATTTCAAATTCCTCTAGGGAAGTAACTATGGTACATGTTGGTCTTCCTGATATCATATCACCTGTGGAATGGCTGTTGTTCTCATACCTCTGAGAATGATATTTTGGCGCGATTAGGTATTATAGGTATGGTAGATGACGTATAAAATTGATTTTGTGTAAGTAATGTCTGATGTATCTGAATACGAATTACTCCGCAGTAATAATATCAAAGAAAGACAGACATTAGTAAGTATAGAACAGTATGCTACTTCAAGCAAGTCTGAGTAATGTAAATTTTACATAAATAGATTGCCGCCAAATTTGGTCAATGGTTTGCGACTGACTTGACCGTATTTAATCGGTCATTTGAGACATTTTATAGAAGTAAATATTTTCCTACATTTAGGATGGAAACAACCGTTTTCCCTGAAACGTTGCCATACGCTAATAATATACAGGCCCCGATGATTGTGTGGTTAGCCCTTGCAAGATTTTTTGTAACCGTTCCAGGTCAGTCATTCTACCACATGGTACTACCTAACCTAATTAGTTGGAAGAGCATCATTAAAAACCCATAGAATAAAGCAGTGTGGTATAAAGTAAAGATTTGTGTGACAGTGCTATAGTAAATACAATTGTTGGTGATTCCACGCACCATTAATTGAGGTTGGTCCTATGTTTGATTATTGACTGTTTGCGCTATTCTTTGAAACTGGTGGCTAGTAGTTAGCCTGAAACTAAAAAACAGTCATACAGAAATAATAATAGGAATGTATTTTTCATATAACTGCAAATTAAGAATTGCAACCAGTTTTATGAGGTGACTCGTAATCTGTTTTGCAGATTGACAGTTTAAAGTAGCTGCTCGCAATTGGAGATCTAAAAACTGCAGCATTGAAAGGGCTGTTGTGAATTGCTGTAACTTTTTCAGTTCAATACAGTGGTTAATTTTTTTGGCTATTGAGTATCCTAGTTTTTTGTTTGGACTGACATTTAAAAAATTGGATCTTGTCCCCACATTCATGTTAAAGCCTGCTGTGTTGGATCCAGTCAATAGAGGCAGTCCCTATATCTGAAAGTGATTTTAAATAAATGTTTAGGATGGTGGATAGTGTTCAGAGAACCAGTCATTGTATTCATGTACCATTATCACACCTTTAGGTCTTGCTTTTCATGTGGTGACTATATTTTGTTATATCAAGTGCATTTAGTATGTAATTATTAATTATTGCATTGCTTTCCATGGATCCAGAGTTAGTCAAAGTGACTGTACGATGTGAAATATGTCATATAAATACAAAACATATTTACAGACCCAATGGAGTTCTCACACAAGAGAAACCAAGAATACACAGTGACTACACACAAGGCTATTTAAAGATATATAAGTTGTTTTCTAGACAGTAGGTATTCATCAACAGAGTAGAATGAATGTGTATTTAAGTATCGTTTCAGTGCTATTTTAAATCATGCCCTTTCATTCATAAGACCTTTGAGATCAGATGGCAGGTTATTAAAAATGTTGATCCCAGCAATAGATAGTACTGCTAAGCATAAACTGGTTGATGAGCATAAATCATATAATTATATTAGCAATAATAATCGTCATTTTATACATCAGACATCTACTAATACTAATACTTAAGAGTTTTTCTTCAGAATATTAGAAGTTTAAAATACAAGACTGATAAGTTGAATGAATGAATGTATGAGGGGTAGGCCTTCTTGGCCCTCGCTCCACAACCTACAGTGGTCTATTGTGCTTCCCCTTTTGATTATCCCCTCAGCAATCCTGCGCTTGCGCAGGATTTTGTACATGGGGGCGTCGAAATAGTCACTTGGTTCCATAAAGTGTTGACCCAAGTGACATAGTCTTAAATAAGCTAAGGCCTCACATTCACACAGGATATGTGTGGCTGTTTTGTTTTCTACTTGACACCTCTCACAAGTGGGACTATCACTTAATCCCAGTTTGAACAGGTGTCCTTTGAGGTGACAGTGTCCTGTAAGTAGTCCTACCACCCATTGTAGCTGGTTCCTGTTTAACTTCACAGTTCCTTTGCTCTTTTAGTAGAAGGTCCTCATATGAGTCCCTTTGCTTGCCTGAATCCAGTTAAGGATCCCCATTATTTCTTGTGTTTCATGTTTGTCCAGTCCCTGATTGCCTGTCTGGCAACTCCTATAGAGATGCCACAGGCTGGTTCAGGTCCTATGAATGGATGTTCAGCTCCAATCTTAGCTAATTGGTCTGCTGTTTCATTTCCAGCAATACCCTCATGCCCTGGCACCCATATCAGTTGTACCCTGTTATGTTTGGCCAGTTCCATGAGGGTTTGGTGGCAATCCCAGACCAATTTTGAATTTATCTGGTGTTTGTCAAGCGCTTTAAATGCAGCTTGGCCGTCAGATAGAATGTAAATGTACCTATTTCTATAGTTCCTATCTAAATTCTCCATAATACATGCCATAATGGCATATACAGTAAAACTTGGTTATAGCAACATCGGTTTCTGCGACACCTTGTCTATTGCGTCAAATATTCAATGGTACGAACTAATTCCTCATAAAGCAACTGTTTTTATACCTTGCTTAGTACGACATGCACAAATGCATCAACCTCGTATGTAACATCATTT
>NW_019737392.1:645179-648353 GCF_002891405.2 Cryptotermes secundus
TAGAATCTCGTCTGACAGGACCTCACATTGTCTACTTACCCTATAGTGTTCCTGCCTAAACCCAGAGAAGTGCAGTAGCGAAAACATGGCAATGAAAAGGAAAGTTTTAAGCACTGAAGAGAAAGCTAAAGTGTTTCGTGAAATAGAAAATGGAAGGAGAAAAACACTGATGTATGCCGCGAATTTGGTTTGGTGAATTCTACAGTACAAATGATATGGAGAATCCATATTAATTCCACGTTAATGTTACGTTAGTCTGTACTTAACTACGTATTTCACTAAAAAATGCAACATTTTAACTCNGGGTTTTTCATATACATGTCTCAGTATCATTTTGTCAGACCCCATTTGTAATATGGGTTCTTCTTTCATGTCCTCAATTATGTATGCATGGCTGAAACCATCGGATCTAGGTTTCCATTCACTGCACTGGAGATGATAGATTCCTGCCCTGGCCTCTGCCTCCAACTGTAGATGCAGTGAGGGGAGTCCAAGGAGTATCTCCAGTGCAGCTGTTGGAGATGTTCGAATTGCCCCTGTGATACCTAGGGAAGCCAACCTTTGCAATTTGCTAAGTTCTACCTTGCTTGTCTTGAGTTTAACTCTGGGCCACCATACTGTGCCGCCATATGTAATTATGGGTCTTACAACCGCAGTATATATCCAATGCACAACGTGCGGCCGCAGTCCCCAAGTTTTACCAAACATGCTTCTGTATGTCCAAAAAGCCTTATAGGCTATGTTAATGACCTTGTCCAGCTGCTTTTTCCATGTCAGTTCCTTGTCTAATTTTAGACGAAGGTACTTGACATCACTGGGGAGCTGGATTGTCTTATTGAAGAGAGTCGGTTCCTTAAGGCCCTTTATATTTCTCTTCATAGTAAACGGTATAATTACCATCTTATTGGGATTGGTGGAAAGACTTGTTCTTTCACACTATCATTGGACCATGTACAGAGCTGTTTGAAGATGCTCTGATGCAGTCAAAAGGAATTTTCCATTTATGAGGATTGCTATGTCATCAGCATATCCTACTGTATAATACCCATCATCATTAAGTCCCACAGGAGATTGTCGACGACCAGGCCCCACAGCAGGGGCAAGAGTATGCCCCCCTGCGGTCAACCCCTAGATGCGGACACCCCCAGGGTTTCTCCTGATAATGTAGCAGCTGTGGTTCTGCTTTCCAGCATAGCGCTGATCCACCTGCGTATTGCAGGCTCTATGCCATGCTTTCCAGCAGCCTGTTTGATTATATCAAATGAGGTTCTATTGAAAGCTCCCTCTATGTCAAGGAATGCTCCTAAGGCAATATCCTTGTGTTCAATCACACTTTCTATGCATGTTACCACACTGTGTAGCGCACTTTTGGTAGATTTACCTGTTAGGTAGGCATGTTGGTTTCGGTGTAGAGGATATGTCCTCAATGCCCCATCCCTGATATGCCTATCCACTATTTTCTCCATCGTGTTCAACAAGAAAGACGACAGGCTGATAAGACAATAAGCCTTAGCTTCGGTATAATCAAGTTTCCCGGGCTTTGGGATAAACGTCACATTACGAATAACTTGTCTCCAGGCCATGGGGATGAAACCATATGCAATGCAGGCTCTATATATGTGGCATGGGTGTGGAACTAGAAGTTCTGTCCCATGCTGCAAAAGTGCCAGTACAATTTCATCTGTTCCCCCTGACTTAAATGGTCTAAAAGTATTCAGTGCCCATCTGATTTTTGTTTGGTTAATTATGACTTTGGCCAGGTTCCAGTCTTCCCTGTTCATCTTGCTTTGGCAAGTGTCCAGGTTTTGCTGACGCTGTCCATCGTCCAAATTATCAATCAGTTTTGAATCAGGAAAGTGAACCCTGAATAATTCGTTCAGTGTCTCCCTTCCTGTTTGAGTATACTGCCCGTTAGGCAGCTTAATCGTGCTGACCTTGTTGGTCGCCTTTTTTGCCATGATCCTCATGAGTCTGGTACTGCCTGGTACATCATTGATCTCCTGGCAGTGCCTCCTCCATGAGGATCTCTTGGCTTTCCTTATTTCTTTGTTGTAACAGGTAAGGGCTTCCTTGTAGGTTTCCCACTGCCCTGTTCTTTTAGCTGTATTAAACAGCTTTCTTGTTTTGGTTCTAAGGCCACTCAGCTGTTTATTCCACCTAGGTACTCTTCTTGGTCCGCGAGTGGTCTTAGCTGGACAATTCCGATTAAAGGACGAGATAATAGCCCGTTGCACCTGGTCAACGGACCGATCAGCATCCTTTATTGTGCGTATATTTTGCGAGATGGTCTCTAGATTTACATTTAGGTCATCTTTGTAAGACTCCCAATTGGTTCTCTTAGGATTCCTATAAGCAGCTTGATCTACTGTAATGTTGCTTATTTGAAAGCATATATATCTGTGATCCGATAGGGATGGCTCGTCAGATACATGCCAGTTACTTACCAGGTTTCCTATGTTATTTGTCCCTAGTGTCAAATCAATAACCTCCTTCCTATTGCAAACCACAAAGGTAGGTTCATTACCATGGTTTAGAATATTCAGTTTCGAACTCACCAGAAATTCCATAAGGCTCCCTCCCCTTGGGTTAGTGCTGGTGCTCCCCCACAAGATGTGACGCGCATTGGCATCACATGCAATATGAGTTGCTTCTTCCTGCTACAGCAGTAGTCTATGATGTCCCTCATCTCCTTAGTTGGTGGAGATTCATCCAAGTCATATGCAAGGTAGACTGAAGCAATAATCAGCTCCCTGCTGCCTCCTTGATATGGGTATGTTATCCTTACCACTGTTGCATCCCTAGATCAGAGCTCCAGCAAAACCAAGGCATTAACATGATTCCTGATCATATCATATCTTTATTATATTCTAGTAGATCCAATTACAGGTATAAAACCATTGGATATAGAACATGTCAAAACAGAAAAAATGAGATATGCTCCAACAGCTGTTGAAACAAGTTAAAAATATAAACATATATATAACAAAGTTAGCAAGATGCTGGCAAGGCAAATCACAACAAGATTCACAAGCAGAACAAAGTCCTATATCTAAATTAACAATGCTGTGCTAGGGATCAATTAATATTAATCATGTCAAACATAAAAATAATACAATATAAGACATATACTAGCCATAAATACATATTAAAAACTTTCTCACAAGAATATATAAA
>NW_019737392.1:650397-651021 GCF_002891405.2 Cryptotermes secundus
ATACATAAGACTTTCTAAACTTGTAATAAATAATGCTATATTATCTAGTGAACAGTTTGGGTTTAGAAGCAGTTCCTCAACAGGAAAGGCAATGTTTAAACTTCTAAACGATATTTTGCAGGCCTTAAATAATAAGGAACTTGTGGGACATATTTTTTGTGACCTCGGGAGAGCCTTTGATTGTATTAATCACGACTTGTTAATGAAGAAAATGAAATTCTGTGGAATTGTGGGGAATGCATATGCTGTAATGAAATCATATCTCAGTGATAGGTATCAGCAAGTCCTCATTGATGATAAATTAACACATTCTTATACTTCTTCAGAATGGGGGAAGATTAAACATGGAGTACCCCAGGGATCTATTCTTGGTCCAGTGCTTTTTCTTTTGTACATAAATGACCTACCTAAAGTAGTTAATTATAACTCTAAGCCAGTCATGTTTGCTGATGATACCAGCATTATTGTTAGTAATTGTAATTTAGTAAATTTTAAAATGTATATTATTTCCTCTTTCAGACAGTTGAATGAATGGTTTAATATCGATTTGTTGTCATTAAATTATAACAGACCTCAGTATATACAATTTAGAACCACTAATAGCCAAACAATTTAATTAGATAT
>NW_019737393.1:0-112 GCF_002891405.2 Cryptotermes secundus
ATTTCATATCCCTATTTTGAGTTTAGTCTGATGCTAAGTTTGAAGGAAGTTTAAAATAGGCCGCGCCATAGCTCAAGCGGTTAGTCTCTGGCTTCCCACCGCGTCGGCCCGG
>NW_019737393.1:250-450 GCF_002891405.2 Cryptotermes secundus
CTGGTACAATAGACCAGAAGTGGCCGCAGTACAAGGGACTTAGTCCCACCCCACTAGCAATAAAAAAAAAGTTTAAAATAATTGCTTATGCATGTAATGTGTTTTGACTGCTTAAAATGGTGGTTGATAAACCTAATGCGGACTCTACGGCCCCAGCTGGGAAATTGATAGGTGCTCATACTCAGCGAAAGGAGATAATG
>NW_019737394.1:0-118390 GCF_002891405.2 Cryptotermes secundus
TTTATAGGGCTAGGGCGCCAGTCACCGAGGATGAGATCGTGGAAGTCTGGCAACCCACCCATGCCCACCCTTATGGTCATGCAGCAATTTAAATACTTGAAACAAACTACATCCGCGAGAGTTAAGACAAAATTAAATAACACTGTAGCGCCATCTGTGGAGTAATATTCAGAATGTTCAGGTTTCGATCCACAGATGGCGCTATAGTGTTATTTAATTTTGTGTTAACTCTCGCGGATGTAGTTTGTTTCAAGTATTTAAATTGCTGCATGACCATGAGGGTGGGCATGGGTGGTTTGCCAGTCTTCCACGATCTCATCCTCGGTGACTGGCGCCCTAGCCCTATAAAATGAATTTTTGGAGGAGCGGCTTGGCACAGCACAGTAAGTCAGGTCGTAAGAAACTATGATGTTACGTTATTTACTTCACTTCGTGGCTTTCCATGAGGTTCTAGTCAACAGAATGCGCTGCTGTTATATTACATTTTCTTGCTAAATCTCGCTCATAGAATTNTCTTTCCATTTTATTTTTCACAAAAATCCTACTGGTTTTGAACCAGGGACCTTCTGAACACTAAGCTGATGTCTTACCCCCAAGCCACCAGCACCACTGAAATTTATTTTCTTTTATCTTCCTCTTAAGCTACATCTTCGACTATAATTCCAGAAAAATCAATTAACTTACTTTCTAAATCACAAAACTATACTTGGTTTCGAACCTTCCACCTCTTGTTCACTACGCCGGTGTTTTACCAATAAGCCACCGATGCCACGGAAATTTTTGAGCTTTAATCTTCCTCTTATGTTACATTTCGCTATATAATTCCATAAAAATTTCATTACAAAAATACTTCTGTTTTCGAACCACGAATCTTATATTTACAACGCCGGTGCCTTACCTCAAGACCACCAGAACATGTATGACGTACATGTCTGCGATCGTCCTTATATTATACGTCTTCGTTTATAGCTGCAGAAAAATCACATTTACCTTTTCACTTTCCAATTTCTACTGACAAAACACACCGTGGTCTAGAACCCCGTACCTTCCAAATTCTAAGCCAATGTCTTACCCACGTACCACCAGATTTATACAAATTAGTTACCCTCACCTTCCTCATATAGTACCACTTGCTTCCTACGTGCACAAATTTCTTACATTCTTTTTTCACAAAAATAGTCATGTGTTCCAACCACGTAACTTCTAAAACATACACTTTACCTCTAGGCCACCGGCCACCCTTGATATTACACAGCTATTTAACCTTTAAACGACGGACTTCTGAAATGGTGGTAAGAGTGAGCTGTCCGGAGTTTATTTAAATGCTCGCTGCTACTCTGCGTTTAAATGTCCGTTCCTGTTAGGGCCCTTAACATTTCATCCTGATGTCTTGCCAGCTGTTACAGAGTAAGTCCTCAAATACACCATAAAATAGGACAAAACTTAAAACCTATATGACATTGGTAACGATATTTCTTTTTTGGTATTTACAATTGGTCATTTTCATCATCGTGAAACCAATCAGAATCCTTAATATGGACACATGGACATGCTATCACTGATTTCTGTATCTTCCTTAATTTCTGCAACCAATTTATTTTTGCTGCAGGAAATTCTCCCTATCATATCCGCAGTACATTACACAGCAATACATTTTCATCACAGTCATTCAGGACAGTCATAGTTTTCTTGTTTATTGAGATTTACCTGGTGACCAAAACTTCATACTGCCTATTGTACTTCACTAACAATATGCTGCACTGATACAATCCATATGGCAAGCTTCTGATGCCTGCTGTTTATATTTTCTAACATACTGAAATGGCTGCTTTCCACCTGAAATAATGATGCCCCTTGAAAACCATTTCTATGGTTAGTCTGTGTAAGACCAGGAACTTACTTTGCTCTGTTCCATTTGCAACATTACAACAAAGCTGACTATCACTAACATAGCACAGCCCATTGTGCAGTAACTCCTTGCCCTGTAACACAACATGAGAACTGATGCTTTCACCAGTGATAGCTGGGACAACTGCTGATTCATTTAGAGAGAGCTCATCAACTGGGTAATACTTGTCATTGAGCACCCAAGCCAATCCACCAACTTCAGCATGTCCAGTCATGGACCCATTACACTGCAGCCACAGATGTCAAGAGGAGATCAAGCAGCCTACTTAGGAATCAGATTTATGCAGAGATACCAACATGACAACACCAATTTCACACACTTATACTGCCTACATACCTCCATCTTTTCTCGTATTTCTGCCTACAAGAAAGAAATCAATGCTCTGTTGTAAGAAAGGTCATTGTGCAATACTAAGCATTTGGTGTGTGATTCAGGTTTTGCTTCCTTCTCTAAACTGTTGTTACAGATGTGCAACCCAAAAGGAGAAAATTAATGTACCAAAGTCTTTGTAACATTTTCCAGTTTTGAACAATAACACCAATTCTTAACATGGCTACAATTGTTAATTTTTATCTAGTTTAGAAGAATAACAAACTAACACCTACATTTATGGATGTATATGTACATTCAACACTGTATTTCGATTAAACAACAAATTTAAATTCAGCTTTGCATTTAGTATGTATACATAGCGGAACCATGAGGGATGAACACTGGTAATGAATGTTGTTTAATGGGCAGATGTGGAGGGAGGGAGAACTGCTGCACTTGTAAGAAACTTGGTACCTACTCCTACATTTTGCAGCATTTGATTGGTTACACTTCTATGATGGCTTTGAAGACATCCATATTTACAGTAAGTCACATATTTTTGGAACATCCTTTTATTTAAACTTTTTCCAAAATTAGTAGTAGTAGTGATACAACAAAGAAAATAATTAAGACAAAAATTAAGATGACAATGATGATTAATTACAATAACCATAAAACTTCAACAGACTGTAGTAAGCAAAATTTCTTTACAAAATTTGATAGTCATTTGTTTCCTCAGTAAAATAGTATTTCTTCACTTTTGTTTTGGAGAACTGACCTTCCATTCAAAGTCTCTGGAATGTGTGTGTTAAGCATGCATTTTTAAATTTTGTTTGTTTTGGGAAACTGAGAGTCTGCAGACAGTTTAACAGATACTTACTCTCCCTTTGTGGGATGGTGTCGCACAATGTGTATGATGCGTCCAGGTGGATACAGGGGCTGATGCAGCGTCAGTGCAATACTGGAGTCTGAGGGGTGGACAGCCACTTCACGGGCAACTTCTTTTGCCTTCAGGTACTCTGCCATCTGACTGTCCTCAGATTTCAACTCAGCAGCTGAAGTTGGCAGTGACGCACAGCCACAACATACAACACTGCAAACTATAGTCTTCCACTGCAACACACACATGCAATTAATTTATACACAGCCCGACAGTTGTGGTACATTCACTTTATTATTATCACTACAGATTTTAAGCTTGTGAATGCTAATTTCTTATGCTGTCTTACAGAGAATGTAAAACAAGCAGGAAGGATGAGCAAGGACCTACAATATAAAATACGATCAAAATAAATCCAAATGTTCTTCAGTTATGACACAGCATAAAAATCACACCTTTAAATTATCTCCATAACCACAACATTTATGAAAAAACTATATTAGGTTTAAAATGTGTATTTCACTTTTCTCTGTAATACCAGTTTGAAAAGTGTTTGCTGTAATACACATTCAGACTTTTGGGTTTTCATATGAAGTATCCAATATTTCTGTTACAATTTAACCAAAACTGGAATGTGTTCACATTTTATCAAAATTCCATAGTATCAAATTTGATGAAAATCAGTTTGGCAGTTCTCAACTTGTTATATGCAGACAGACATGGCAGAGCTAATTGGCACATTTCAAAGTCTTAGTTATGAATTTACCCTTAGGAGGCCTGTCATGATAGAACAGGAAGCAAAGCTAGGCTGTGTTTAGAGTGAGGTTTTCTGATTTGAATCCCCCCCTCCCATACTGAGTTGGAGTTGATGTGAAGAGGATTTCTTTGTGAAAAAAATTAGTTACAAATGTATCATTTGCTTAATGGGAGAAATACTCATTTCTCTCTGCCACTACATCCAGAAGGAATTAGGCCCCACTGAACCCCTCATCAAATGAAAACCAGGGGCTCTTTGCTGCAAGAATGACTGAAGTGTGAGGCTGATTGCCAATCTATATACTGCCAAAACCTGGAATATATGGAACATTCTTTTGTGCCCTTATATAGCTCCATGGAATGATTTTAATGGCAGTAAAAACATAACCTTCACCTTCCACATTAATAGTAAAGAAGATCCTAAACAAGACCTCACAATACAGTGACCTGAAACACATGCCATGGTCAGCGGGCAGGCCGTAGTATACCAAATGATCATATGTACATTTTATTGGTGGCATGCGGTAGCCTAGTTGGTTGAGACACTGTGCTACAAGCCAGAAGGTTGCAGGTTTGAGTCCTGATGTGATGGATTTTTCAATTGACCTATTCCTTCTTGCCACATTATGCCCCTGGGGTTAACTCAGCCTCTAACAGAAATGAGTACCAGGAATCTTCCTGGGGGGCAAAGGGTGGCCAGTGCATAAGGCTGACAACCTTACCATCATCTGCAAGCCGACTGTCTAGACAACGTGGATCCCTCAACATCCCACAAACCTATGGGCCTCCACAGCATGTTACAGGGACAGCTTTACCTTACATTTTCATTTACATTAAAAAGATTCCTTTCCTTTTTCCTGAACTGAATTTACTTGTGTAATTTAAGCACTTTCTTACTTGATAAAATAGTGTCTGAAGGTTGTGATGCACAAACTATGCATATGTTACTGTCCACAGTTTGGCCACACCATAACTCAAGCGGTTAGTCGCTGGTTTCCCACCGCAGCAGCCTGGGTTCGATCCCAGGTCTGGTAAAGTGGGATTTGTGGTGGACAAAGTGACGCTGGGGCAGGTTTTCTCCCAGTACTTCTGTTTTCCCCTGCCAATCTTCATTCCACCAATTGCTCCACAATCACCTATCATCTGGGGCTGGTACAACAGGCCAGAAGTGACCACAGTACAAGGGACTTAGTCCCACCCCACTAGCAATAAAAAATACTGTCCACAGTACAGTTTTTCATTTCCAACTTAGATGACTACATCAGAATGTGGCATGGAAACATGGTGTCCACACTATGATTCACGGTCAAACACAGAGGGGAAGATGTCCCTTGATACAATTTTGACTTAGTATAATTTTTGTATAAAATGTAATTAAATCTGAATGTGATGTGGCAACATGATATGGACATTTGCACCTATGGACTCCACCATACAATATGCTTGTTTACATTCAGATGAAAACATTCCTTGATATCCCTACTGCTGAGTTCTTAAGACTCATTTCATTGTTTAACATTACAAAGAACATAAAGTTTTGGAAACTGGATCTGTTTCTGCCCGCAGATTAAAGGAATGAGAGGCAACTACTCTGCTGTGTTCATTAGAAGGAACTAACTTCAATCACTGGAAAACCCAAGTCCACATCTACTATAGTGAGTCTCAATTATGTTCCTCAAATATAAGCATAAGCATACTATGCTTATAGGCAAGCAGAAACGTTCAAATAAATATACTGGCATAACCACTTTGTTTGTGCTAATACGAGGGAGCACTGTAGAATGAATGAAGCAATCATTTACTCCACAGACTTGTACAAGGTCAATGTCATTCTTATTTTGGTGTTGTGGTGTTCACTACAGCATACATTGTACATATCCTAGAGTGGTGCAGAATGCAAAGTATTCATTTGATTAATTCACAGATATGATATTACTGTACAGAGTAGCAAAGTCCATCAGAGCAACCACTGCACATCTGTGCCCTAAAAGCTATCTGCAGTGATGGCATTCAGAATTAAGGCACATTTATTTCTCTGAAAAATATTCTGCTAGAAACTGGTTGTAGGCAGCCCAGTATGACAAATGCTGGTAATCCACAAAGTTGCAGAAACGTCCATATGGAAGATGTTCTATGTGATCTACAATGATCCCCAGGTACAAGTGCCTGGTAGTGGGCCCATCATTACCATATTTCCCAGTGAATGATGGTGAGGGTGTTGTATGATCAGTAGTTGTATCCGAGACTGGGCACTGAAAAATGTTCTGTGAACAGCTATTGCAATGGGGTGCTGAGTCTTCAGCTTGTCTTAGGCATGTGTTTCTGATGGATGCTTCACATGGAATGGGATGGGGCTGATGAAAATCCACATTCCTTTCAAGATAAATAACTTAAACAGCAGTTTGCAATAAATGTTTGATCAGGAATTATTGGCGACCTCCTCTTGGGTCCTTATGAGCTGCTACCATGACTATTTACATTTCCTATCTAAACATTTACCAGAACTACTAGGCAGTAAACCATTGCAAACATGGCAGACAATGTGGGTACTTCATGACAAGGAATTCGTTCTATTCTCACAATGTCACACAGTATTTAAACAGCCACTGCTCAGGTCAATGGAAATGATGAAATGGACCAGCTCTGTGGACTTCACAATCACCCAGTCTCACTCCTACCAACTTCCACTTGCATTGGTCATCTGAAGAGCACTGTTTATGCTCAGCAATGTCACATACTCGTATGAGATGAGATGTGGAATGCCACAGAAGCAGCTGGTATAACAATATGCAATATGTCTGATGTATTTCAGTGGACCAGGAATTCCTGGCATTGACTTTAATGATGGTCCATTTCAACACCTCTTGTAAACCGTTACTAAGTGACCAGATGCTGTTCTGTTCATTGTTATAAAGTCTTTATCTGCAACTATGTCATTTGTATGCTTTTCAATCATGTTGGCATATTTTGTTAATGAAGCCATCAGGATCATATATTTAGATGACCATGCAAGTGCAGAACATAGTACTTATATCAAATGTAATTAAGAGTAACCCTGTACATACATCTGCAATCAGGTTTTGTGAACAGAGACAATAATAAACATTCTGGAAAGCCATATGAAGATGTAAGATATAAAGGAAGCTGAAAATAAATGCACCAAACCAAATCCATAAACAACAAGATAGAAGTAGGTGAAGTTTCATTCTAAGCAAACCAACCTACAGTTACTGTCACTCACTGAACAAAAACTGAATCCAGAAGTTGAAATCAGATATGCATGTCTTATTATATCGACATTCCATATAAGCTGCCAATCTCCTTCCTAATAGGGGGAATCCATAGGGGCGAGATTTCCAAATGAGGTTGGCTTATTGGATTTGTTAAACATGGCACATGGACCAAATCTTGTATTTTCTACACCTGCTGTTATTTTCAACTTCCAAATTCCTGGCCTCATCCCAACCTACCCTATAACCTTCTTCATATGCATGCTGGGCAGCTATTATTTTTCTAAAATAAACATCTGAGGTTGTGCCTTTGTTAGCCAAGACGCATGGCTAGTGGTCTGCCTGTTTCACCAACGTAGCTTCTGCCACATTCACAGGGAGTGCTGTAGATGCAATGTGCTCTCTGTTGCAAATTTCTTTCCAGTCTGGACGTCATGGCTGAACATGCAGTCATCACTCAACTAGAGCAACTGTGTGGGAATATACATACTAATGGGGCACATAAAAATAACAATGACAATAACACCACACCAATATTTATAGGGCTGCACAAAACAACACAAGAAATATGGAAGCTGCAAGAAGGTGGCACATGTAAAGATAAAGACTGATGCTCTCAAGCAAATGTATTGTAATAAATGAATGACAAAAATGGAATAACATTGAAATATGTAGCAGCTTAATTTTAATATTATTTCAAGTTAAGGAGTAATTGTAAACATCGCTGCATTAACGATGAAAGTAAGTGTATAAAATGATACAGCAATGCATCAGGATGCTGAAACATAATCTTATTCCACAGTCAGCTTCTTTTCCACAACATATCAAATGTGCCATTGCAAGTAAGACATACAGTGTATCTGTGATGTGATTGACAAAATCTGCACATGCTTCATCAATATGCTTACATTTATATAGTTTAATACTTGCATGTCTGTATCATCAAGCATATATGAAAGTGTCACTATTTCTTCATCATATCATAAACAGTTTTAAATACATGATACTGTTACACATTAGTGACTAAACATGAAGTTTGGATTGGATTTATTGGACTCTTACAAATCGTAGATACAAGTGATTATAGCAGTCTCGATAATGCATCCACTCTGTAATTTACGACACCATGCACTAAGTCTTATCAGTCTGTCTTCAGTAGTGGTTGCCTGACAAGTGCCCCCAACCATGCAGTTTCCTCATCTTTTGTGTTAAATAGCTCATGTCCTCACTGGCTGGTGACTCCTTCACAACTCTATATGGCTGCAACTGTCCTCACATTCTTGACTGCCAAGCCACAATTGGCTAGATGCCTCAGGGCAAACCAAAGAGAAAACACCTCTTCCAAAAGTTCTTCTATTGTGCTTGTGTATCTGCTGCCAAGGAGACAAGTTTATCGGCCGTTCCCTAGGAAGAGCCATAACTTCTGTTTTCACTATTCTGGTCTTTCGGCTGCCATGCCACAATATATTGTTCCAAATTTATTTTTACACAATTCTGCCATTTATATAAAACAGATATGAGATTTGGAACTTAGAATTATGGAGTCTCTATGGCATAGATTCAGTGAGAACAGGGGCAAGAGAAATAGTGAAGTGCAAGTTTGATTTAGCAGGAGTAAAAGAGGTCAGATGGGACAGGGGTGACACTCAACCAACAGGTGAGTGTACATTTTTCTATGGAAATCGAAATGAGAATCATGAATTCAAGATAAGATTTTTCAGTATATAAGAGAAGCATATCAGCAGTTATGAGAATAGGATTTGTTAGTGACAGAATGTTGTATATAATATGAAGAGTTTGCTGGTGTTAGATCGTTCTGAACATTCTGCCCCAACAGACAATAATACTGACGATATGAAGAACAGTTTCCATATGGAACTAGAACATGTGTTCGGAAATTTCCCTACATACTACATGAACATTTTGTTAGGAGGTTCCAATGAGAGAGTGGGTACAGAACACATTTTCAACCAGCAATTTTACTTCACAGATGGCACAATGGTAGGTGGGTACTGTACATGCATAACATGAAAACTTTTATTTTCTTCTGCACCGGTATTTCTGCATTTTATTGATGGTTTTGTTTCATGCACTTATTTTCAAGTGTCCTTTCAGCCTTAGTTTCAAGTCTTAATAAAAATTTTCACAATTTGTACTGTAAATCTTCATATGATCTCCTGTTAACAAAACATGATCTCAGGAATATACAGGTGTTCTGTGACATCTAGGCCAAACTTCATGAGCATGTCCTGGAGGTCATTTAGGGCAAAAAATGTCTGGTACACCATAGGTCTATCCAACACCATTATCAAGTTAAGTCCTCATTCGTGTTTACTCTTCTGTCTATAATGCAGCACACTTTATATTTTAGGCAGCACCAGACTTACATTCAGCTCACTAAAATGTCAGTTAAAATGTCATTATATATTCTATGTCAGGCTACACGTTTTGGCCTTACAGGGCCATCTTCAGGCAACACATTTTGCTGGAACCTACTGCTGTGTATGGTTGAGAATAATGCCAACATACATAAACAAGTACTACTGACATAAGTTAGAACAATGCAGTAGGTTCCATCAAAGCATGTTGCCTGAGGATGGCCTTGTGAGGCCAAAACGTGTAGCCTGACATAGAATATATTTTAATGACATTTTAGGAACATTTTAACTGACATTTTAGTGAATTGAATGAAAGCGTGGTGTCATCTAAAATAAAAAGTTTGTTGCATTACAGACCAAAAACAGAAGTGATACTTCAGTGCAACAGGATGCTGAAATATAATACAAAGTCCTAGTGAAGCGAGGCGGAGCTGCTATAGCTTGACTGAGTTCCTGCTTGTACACTGTCTAGGATGGTGTGGCCATGTTGTGTTGTAGTGCGGTAATAGTAAAAATGCCTAATTATTTACATATAAAGAATATGCTGACATTTATTTTGTATATGGTTTCTGCAATAGGAATGGTAGGGTTGCTATGGTGGAAACTGGTAATGATATCTATTTCAGATAATTTCACATTGAAAAGAATTTTAGAGTGAATGCAGAACTTTGAGGGAGACTGGTTTCCTTCCATGAGCAAATGCAAAATGTGAGCAATTACAAAGTGGAGATGATGATGTTCTGGCAGCAATGCAGTGAAGCCCAAGTACAAGCATATGCAGAATTCCCAAGATAAACACAGGTCTGGATTATTTTGTACCATAATGGTTTCTATCTGTATCACCATCAGAAAGTACAACACCTCTTACTGCTTACTGGGAGATAACACCACCATGTAGAATTTTGTGAATGGCTGCAACCACAACTACACATTCTGCATGACAATCTGTCCTCAGATGAGGCTCAATTTACCCAGAATGGTATTACTAGCACAAGGAAATTGCACCCTTGAGCAAACAAAAGACCACACAAGCTAGCAGAAAGTAATTTTCAACGCTAATTTCAGTTAATGTGTGGTGTGGAGTACTAGGCAATAATGTAAAGGGCTCTCATGTAATTGATGAACATTTAATTTTTCAGTATTAGAGAAAATTTCTGGAAAATGAATTACAGGTGAATTTAGAGGATGTACCTCTTGCAGCATGAAGCTCAATGTGGCTACCAAATGATGGTGCTCCTTCACGTCAGCAGAGTGGTAATGGAATTTTTGAATGAAAATTTTGAAGGAAGATGGATAGGAACAGGTGGACCTGCGGCTTGACCCACTTGGTCTCCTGACTTAAATCCACTAGATTTCTTTGTGTGGGCTTGCATGAAGTGGAGGGTGTACCATTGTGGTAAACCAGAGGCAAGGCATTAGTCACTAGAGATCAAAGATGAAGCCACCATTGGTATGAGAAACTAATTGGGAAGCATGCAGTGGCAACACTTAGTGGCATGATTGGCAGCAACCATTGAGATTAATACTGGGCATTTCTAAAATGAGCTATAATAACATTTACACTTAAGTGTTGTAAGTGTTCAAAACGATGATAGTATAGGTGAGTTGAAAAGACGTTTTTATTCAGTGCTAAATTATGCTATCACTTAACTCAATAACAGTGTTGAATGACCCTATAGTTTGCTAGGCATTTTTTTCACTCCAAATGAACATGTTTCTGCAGTTTGGCCAAAAAGTCGCTAAACACTCTGTGTATACAAAATGTAGTCATTCTGACATAGGTTGTCCAGTGAATGAAGTTAGCTCTAACTAATGACCCCAACAGAGTAGGTATCTCACACTCCTTTCACCACAGGATGAAAACAGATCCCGTTTTTGAAGCGTTGTGTTCCCTGCAATACAGAGACTGGACAAGTCCAGAAACTCAGTAATTACCTGAGTGCTACACTCCATCATCAGAATCAATGCATAATGCATAATTTACCAAAGAAAATGCAGAAAAGACTTCCATGTACTATGTTTCCATAACGCATTCAACTTAAACTATATTTCTCAAGAAATTCAATTTTATCAAGAGTAAATATACGGTGTTTATTTCTCTTTTACGAAATTCCTGTCTAAATGTAGGGGTGCATAAATTATGTAACTAAATATGGTCGTTTTGGCATTGAATTTTTTTCTGAACAAATTAATACAAACATTTAATTTCAAGTCAAACATCAGTGATCCAATCCAGCCAATCCAATGGCTGGGTTTCGAACCAAACACCTCTCATATGTAATTCACTTGCATTATGACTGTGCCAACTTGCTTGGTGATATACATGATATGACATGCACCTTGGGGTCTTTGCTTCTTTTGATGGTGTTAATGAGGTCAGCTCTTAGGGATTCCAGCTGATGTAGTCCAATGCGTGGTACCACATCTTTGCCAACAACCACTGAAGTTATGAAGGACTTGGTGTATTCCACAGCTGGCATGCTGCAACAGATGTATTAGAATTTAGTTATGGAAACTGATAGAATTATCAACACCACACTTGGTCACACTGTGATCCATGTTTATGCATTAAAACTCTTGAAGGACACTTCAAACATGATTTCTCTGAATACGCATGGTATGAGCTCAAAAAGTTCGCAAAAGTAACCTACATTTATAAGACAGTAATAAACTTGACAGAATAACAAAATGCACTGATCAGTACTACTATTCCAGAGGTACACCATGGACACATTTTGGCAAAATACTGCTATACTGACTCAACACATCTATCACAGCCTCATACTGTTGCCATCTTCAGCTCATATTTGTAACTCCTACTGCCTCTGACTGCTAACATACAGAAAACAAGAGCCCATGATTTATAACATACTTATTTCCTTGTGCTATTAGCCAAGAGGTACAGCATATGTCAGCTTACACAGACCTTCAGAATGTCAAAATATAACACTCACACACATTTACTTTCAGTACCTATTTTCATTTGTTATGATTTCAAACGTTTTAAATTGTTTCCTTATCATTTCCATGAGCCAGTTATGCTATGCATCTGGTCTGAAAGATGTTTTCTGTGATGTGTGTAATTCATATATATATATATACACAATATGCACTGTGCAACCATGCAAGAAATTTCACATTTACCACTTTCTGCACAGAAGTCTCTTTCACCTGTGTTACTACACTTTTATACAACTGCATGGCAATTTATGCATAGCTTGTGAACTAAGTAAGGGAGTTAACTTATTCTTAAGTTCTCTACTCCTCAGTTCTTACTGAAGAGAGTCACTTGGAGAATAATTCTGAAAAATGTCACTACTTACTGTTCTAACCTTCCCAACTACACTGAAAGTTAAGCTGTGGAGATCTGTCTGCACAATCAACAATTGAATATTAAATTAATAGTCAACAACTAACAGTCCGGTCACATGATCCAGCCTACTCATAGCATACAACCAGTAACAGCGAAACACACTACAACAAGATAAAAAGTTTACTCTACACTAAGCATTCTCATGCCATCATTCCCATAAGCCTAACAACAACAAATCTAACATACCAGTCAGATACTACTCCACAAGACAGTTACTGCAGACAAGCCACTATCCAAAGCCATCACACACAAGGTCTTCACACCACTATAATGTATTATATGCACATGTGGGCGCACGCACACACACACGCACACACACAATAAAGTATACAAACCTACTCAAGCACAAAAAATTAAAAAAGAATACATTACAGTGACACACATCCAGGAATACCAGAGTTTTGACACCCTAACTTTCAGGAGAGTTTTACATTTTTATATTCAATAAGTGGATCTTCATAAAAAACATTTTAATTGTGAAAATTGATTCATTTTACTTGCAGCCATATAACTATGTATTTGATCATAAAAGTACTCAAGAATGATCAGTTGATCAAATCATGTTGTGGTTGGAGAAACAATAAAGTTAATAAGTTCTAGAAGTTTGTGACATTGGTACATTAGTACAAATACTGTCATGTATTCAGGGTTTTTGTGACTAATAATAACATGTTCTGGATTAGATGATTGAATCTATTGGAACTTCTTTACAATTACAATCAATTATAACAGCTCACCATCGGTGACTGTTCAAAACTTGCTCCATTGCTTACTGCACTACAAGTGTCTTCTCTTCTACATGACTGATTTGGTTCTGATTTATGATTCAGTAACTACTTCAGCTTCTGTTGTTCGTGGGCTAGCACTCCACAGCTGAACACTCAACTTCTCATGAATGAATGAATAAATGAATTCACGAATGATCTCTCTTTTATAACTTTGGGAGGACCCACGAGAGGCCACCACACCAAGCAATTTGTCTTTTGGTCTCTCATATCATTTGCAGTGGAAACGACTGGTGATCCCACAAAATCTATTCCCATGGAAACCCTGTTTGTTGATTCCTTGTATCCTTGTTACCCTTTGTTGAATCTGTTGACATGAGAACGCGTTTTAGCGAGCCATTGCCTAGCAAATCGTCATATTCGTCATAATATTATGTTTCTGGACATTATTCAACGTCCTGTTTATATTTAAAAACACGTTTTTTTGACTGGATTCTGTCTCTGTATTTAGGTAAAACCTACTTCAGAAGTAGGGGCTAACTCAATTAATCGGGCCCAATTGATTAAGTTTTACATTTCACCTTTCCTCAGTGTCTTCTCGTGATCTTTGAGATGACTTAGTATGCACCTGTTTTGGTTAATTATTCTGACTACTACTGTACTTTGTTCATGCAACTGTTTTGCCATATGGACACTACTGTAATATCTGCCCATATACATTGTGTACCCTTGTCAAAAATGGAGGTTCAGAATTATGAACACAGTACCCTGAAGGGTCATACAATTGGCATTATATACTTACTTACTCATGGAACTGAGCCCTTCTTGAGGAGCGGCCAATTCTGCAGCTACTCAAGAATTTCCCAGCATTTTATGGAACCTGAAGATTCATTACTGTGTTCACAAGAGCCCTCTACTGGTACCTATCCTGAGCCAGACCAATCAAATCCACACCATCCCATCCCATCTCTCTAAGATCCATTTTAATACTGTCCACCCACCTACACCTTGGTCTTCCCAGTGGTATCTTTCCATCTGGCTTTCCCACCAATATCCTATATGCATTCCTCATCTCACCCATTCGTGCTACATGCTCTGCCCACCTCACTCTCCTTGACTTGATCACTCTAATTATAGAGAAGAGTACAAATTATGAAGCTCCTCATTATGCAGTTTTCTCCAACCTCCTGTCACTTCATTTCTCTTCGGTCTAAACATTCTCCTCAGCACACTGTTTCCATACACCCTCAGTCTGTGTTCCTCCCTTAATGTCAGAGACCAAGTTTCATTCCCATACAGAACCACAGGCAAGATTATAGTTTTTATATTCTAATTTTTAAGTTTTTAGACAGCAGATGAGAGGTGACAGACAAAAGGTTCTGAACTCAATGGTAGCAAGCCTTACCCAAGTTCAATCACGTCTTAATCTTCTCCTGAATCAGGTTTTGATTTGTTATCACTGTTCCCAAATATCTGAACTGTGCCACATTTTCAAAACATCTGTTTCCTATCTTTATGTCAAGCTTTTGCCCTGAATTTTGGTAACGAGACAGCAACATATACTTAGTTTTCTCTGTGTTTACTTCTAGACCAACATCCTTACTTGCATCGATTAAAATTTGTGTGTTTTTCTTTATTGTATCTAAATTATCACCCTGTTGATTCACATCATTGGCATAGCTCTCGTAGCTTGGTTGTAGAAGTAGTATGACCTCATATATCATCAGTTTATAAATATACCGACACTGACTGTTTATTGAACTAAGATGACAACTGAAAGGGACTGTGAAATATATGATTAGGACTGAGGAAATATTGATATACACAGTGTGATAATTAAGTTCCAGAACTGAGGCCATAAAAAAACACATAAAATAGATTATAAAACGTATTCATACCATCACTCAATACATTCCTCCCTGCTTCTGCACAACATTTACATCGCTAATATAATGGACCGAATGCCTGAGAAAACTCTTCTTATCATATCACCTTCAGTTCTCTCATCAGTCTGTTGGTTCAATGAAACCACCTCGAATCTCATCCCTTTCATATCAATTTTTAATTCATGAAATAAAAGTCAGCTGGTAATAAATCAAGGGAGTAAGTTGGATGGGATAACATGGGGATCCCTCTTTCACCAAAAATTCTGAGACAATGTTCAAAGAATGCACTGTCATGCAGAAGATACCAGGACACACTTTCCTGAAACTCAGGCCTAATATGATGAACTCAAGCACTCAATCTCTTAATTACCTGTTTATAAAATTTATCATTTACAATCTGTTTTTCCAGAATAAATTCATAATGAATGATACCTTTAGCATCAAAAAATGCAGTCAACATTCTTTTCACCTGTGATTTTTGCATTCTCACTTTCTGCGCTTTTGGTTTCTTTGGACTCAACCAAGTTGCACTCTGACGTTTTGTTTCTGGATCATACATGAAACACCAACTTTCACCACATGTTACAATCCTTTTTAAAATATATCTATCATCATCAATTATTTCAAGAAATCCAGCAGATGACACAGTGTGTTGATGTTTTTGATCTGGCGTTAACAAATGAGGAACAAAATGGCACACACTTTTTTATTTTTCAAACCTTCGACTAATATCTCATGCACCGTCTCTCTACTGATCCCTGTTATTTCATCTAACATCCAAACACTCAAAAGTCCTATCTTCAGCCAAACACTTTTGAATGACTTCCATTTATCCTTCTGTTCTAGAAGTTGAAGGACAGCCTTTCCATTCATCATCTTGTAACGGTTCTTGTCATTTTTTGAACCTTTTACATGTTTAAACACACTTTTTCTTGATAAACATTCTCCATCATACACACTTTTCAACATTTCAAATGTTTGCAAAGTTGTTTTCTTTCATTTTTCAGAAAACTTAATCACTGCTTTTTGTTCCATTTTGAAACCTGTGACACAACAAAAAAAAAACTAACTTCACCAGAACAACTGTAATCCTCATATGCATCAACCAAAGCAGTTGAATCTTCCACATCGTATAAGTAAACGTTCATTCTAACTAGCCCAATTCATCCCCAATAGATGGCATTAGTAGTATTATTGTAATAGTGTCAGTTTGGGAACTTAACTGTCACACTGTGTATCTGCTACCTATGAATATAGTTACTAACAATGTGATATAACCATCACTGGGATGAGAAATGATCAGGCATTTTGCTACCCACCAAAATTTCGATTTGGAATAACAGATATTGGAATATATATCTGACCCATCTTTTTACCAGCAAATTGGACTTAAATTTGAGGAAGAAACTAGTGAAATGCTACATTTGGAGCATAGCTCTGTATGGGGCTGAAACATGGACACTTAGGGCAGTAGATCAGAAACATCTGGAAAGTTTTGAAATGTGGTGTTGGAGAAGGATGGAGAAGATCAGTTGGACCGATTATGTGAGAAATGAAGAAGTGTTAATTAGAGTCAGTGAGCAGAGGAATATCCTACATGAAATAAGAAAACGGAAGGCTAATTGGATTGGTCATGTTTTACGCAGAAACTGCCTTCTAAAAGAAGCTATCGAAGGAAAGATAGATGGGCGGATAGAAGTGACAAGAAGACGAGGAAGAAGACGTAAGAAGATGCTGGATGACCTTGGGGACAGAAGAGGATACTGTCATTTGAAGGAGAAAGCTCTAGATTGCATTAAGTGGAGGAATTGTTTTGGAAGAGACTGTGGACCTGTCGTCCTGACAGATTACTGATGATGATGATGATCTGACCCACAGTTGAAGGTGGGAGTGAACATCTTAGTGTAATAGGATGACAGGCTGTGGTCTGGATTTATCTGCATCATGATGGTGACAGTGACAGGTCTATGTGAATATGGTAAAGGAAGTAGATGTGAAATTCTTGGTTTCTCAAGAAGGACTCCGCTTCATAAGTCAGTTAATATCAACAATTCAAAGCTTTCCCTTACCTCAGAGATCCTCCTGGGGGTGAGTATGCAAAGCATTGCAGTGTGGGGTAGTCCTGGCGCAGGAGGATGGCAAGAATGGAAGCTGTACCAGCACCAAGTGAGTGTCCCACCAGAACCAGACCATAGTCCTGTGTCCCCCGCTCTTCACTATGGCTGAATGCTCGTGCAAGTATTGCCTCTTCTTCCAGTTTGTCCCGGATGTATTCTGCTGCCTGAACCATCCCCTACAGTTGGCATCATTCTCTTTCAAAATACAATTTAATGGAACTCAAATGAATGCAGTTTTAAAATGTGAAATTGATTATGGCTGACCGCTAGGATTGTTGATCCATCTGTTACCATTAGATGCATCCATTTGCTCAACTGAGAATCAAAAATAAATTATTCAAAGTAAGAAATCTAAAATATGATAGTGGCATTTCCCCAAAACTGATGCAATGTGTAAATTCACCATTAAATTAGGTAGTGTGTGTTATTCTTCCCCTACAGATGGTCCAGGCTTACGTGTACTATGCAAGCCTCATCTGTAGAAACAGGTGTACCATGTAATGGTGAACGGAGAAGTATCATAACCATTAGATGTTACTTATGGTTATGCAGACAGTTCTTGGCTCTGAGGTTCTCACAGCAGCGGTTATAAAGATTATATCATCTGGGATATAATACTGTGTGGTCTGCTGGAGGTAAACTGATATATTTCAGGGACATGTCTGCTTGCTACCTACTTAATGCAGGTTTCTTGCTTGGCTTATTCTTCATCCCAAAGATGGAGGCAACATGTTCCTCTGAAAAAGTATGAAGCATTATATGCCAGAAGACAGAACTCTTCTGCTCTTCATTTTCTTATGGTTAGTTCAATGGGACTGCAAAATTATAGACACCTAATTCATTACATAAGAGAACAACAGCATGTGGTCCATGGCAAATACGACTATTATTTTGGACACAAACCATCATTTTGAGTTTTCTAAAGCTAAAATTTTGCTTGGAAAATATTTCTGTTCCCATCATCAGGTATAAGGGAGGAAAGGTACCCCCAGCTCAGTCCATCAGAAAGAGCTAGTCTCCCTCACTGCACACTGAAACAAATTCTAAGCAAAGCGTTTGTTTCGGTAACCCCTTTAGCCAGTTCCTGGTACCCAGAGGCACTGCTCTGTACCCTGCCGCTACAACAGGTGTACATGTATAGGTAGCTGTGCGCAGCATCTTAAAAAATATCTTTACAGTTGCTCCCTGTTGAGAAGTATTGAAACTACATGAACTGCGCCATGTGTTACAGACCCTCATGCTTTCTGTCATGTATTGTTTCATGTAAGAATTGCTATAGAAAAGCAGAAAATATTGTCACATGTTAGTGATTAGGCACGGGGTCTGGATTGATAACTACATTTACTGGAGGCTTGTAACTTGTAACTACTAATTATTATAACAGTCTCACAAATTTACATATTATGTAAATCACTACAACTACAGCACGCACCAAGTCTTCTGGTTTTCTGTTGCCACTAGTCACTGCTAACCAGTAGCTGCCAACACTGGAGATTCCTCATGGCCAACCACAACCCACCATTGCTGATTTGCAACTCATGACTGCAACTGACAACTCTGACCTCCAACTAACTTTTCCCATTGGTCCTCATTATATAGCCTAGGCACTGACTGCACAGAAAACATCACTTCCAACAGTTTGTAGATTGTTACGTGTTTATTCATTGTTGAAGAAACGTGTTTACCACACCACTGCCTCACAAAGCCACTTCATTTTGTCCCATTATTATGGCTTTTAGCTGTCATGTGACAACATTGTGAGATGTTGGCTAAAAGTAAAGATATTGGAATCAGAGATATGTCGCTAAGACATCCATTGCTATGCAGTGGTTTGTTAAACAAATACTCGTATCTGCAGAAGATGACAGAGAGGAAGGCAGAAGATTCTCAACTGAATGGCAACAAGCACTTCCAGAATTTAATATGCTTTTGCATTCTTCCTGAATTCAATTTTGTTTTCTTATTGTTGTTCCCACCACTGTCTTGATAGCACAATCTTGCCCTCCATTCTGATTACAGGACAAAAACATATATTTATGGTATTCTAAGTTTACTTTTAAATTTAAGATTTCAGAATATACTTTTAAGATGTCGACTGATGGACCTATGGCTTAATGTGGGCTTTAAACTAGGATGGAAGATTGGTGCAGTGAAACCTGGATTTTACATTTCTGAAAGGACTAATTAACATAAAAGTAAAATCATGGCAACTGAAAATTATTTATCTACCACCATCTTCCTCCTCCCCCTCCTCAGACACATCAGACATAAACTTTTCTATTGTTTGCACCTCACATCTTATAACATCATTACCACAAGATACATGTTCTTGAACTGGTACACCAGCTTTCACGCAGCCCCAGTCATCTTCAGCTACACTAAGTTCTGTTGCATCTCAAGCATCACTGGTCCAATTTAAATTGAATTCACATTTCTGAATACAGTTCACTACCATCATATGTATAACATAGTGCCATGATTTTAAAATGAAATGTTGTGCTTCCATAACATTTAACTTCAAGAGTGTTATATCATGAAGCAACTTGTGATCAGTCACAAATACAATTTTCCTTACAAGTTGCTTGCAGTAACAATGTTAGAACAACCTGTTTATTCCTTGGTCAAGTGGTTGGAGAATGCTGGTGCAGTTTGTGGGGGAAAAACACAACTTTCACATTCTTTAGGAAATATGTGCTTTGGGGATGAGCAGCACATCTTTAACAAAAAAGTAAAATCTTTCTATTTTGGGAACACATTTTGACATCCACTGTCCCTTAATAGCCAGTAAACACAGCCTGTGTAACCTGTGCTTTCTGCTGGATACATATTTTGTGGGCAACTTTTTGACTTTTGTAATGTAACGAGGGTTTTCATGCTTATCCATAAGTAAAGGTGGGAGTTTGTTAGTCATGTCAGCATTGCAGGCTAACAGAGGGATTATTATTCTCTCCTTGGAATTGTTTCCACCATTGCAAGGATCCCCTTTCAGACTAAATGCTTTGTTAGGTGGAAGCCAGAAGAACAGCCCCTAAGACAGACACAGCCAAATTTGTGCTAAATCTGGCTGGTACAGACATCTGATGGCTTACATCTAGACCAAAAGATCTGTAACTTGACCTACTGCCTCACACACATATGAAATGTAGTCTCTCAGACTGAAGAAAGGAAAGAAACTAAGGACCAAAGCAGCACTTGCATACAGAAAAATTATGAGACAGGGAGACTGAATAAATTGCATAATGAGGTGTTTTTAGACTAATATTCATATGATGATTAAAGCAAGAAGAGAGAGCACTTGAAGGGCATTGGTTCAAAATAGAGTACCATTATAATGGATGTCAGAGAGATACATTATGAAGATGTAAACTGAATTAAACTCCAAGTGTCAAAATACAGGCATCTGTAATGATACTGAATCTTTGAAGTGCATAAAAAGGAGCTTAGGTTCCAACTGCATGCCATTATAGAACGGCTGTAGACTCAATCAGCAATAACTGCAGCGGAATGGGAAACCAAAGGATGATGACAAGGTGCATGGGATGAAGCAGCAGCAGTCTGCTTTGAGGTAATGTTATGGTATTAGGTGGGTGGGACCAAGGAAGGTCAGAGAATCCTCAGCAGAAGGATCATGCAAGTCCTTAGCTATTATACAACATGCATTGAGTCTTGTGGCTACCTTGTGACCTAACCAGTCTTCTTTTGGTGGGTTCAAAGGCAATGTCTCTCCTTCTGCATTCAGGTCAGTAATCACATCCTGTGAACACAAAACATAATTTATATACAAAATGAAACCTCTATTTAAAGTTTAATGGGAACAAAGGATTTGACACTGCAGTGATGCAAGATCATTCAGTTTGAATATCAAGGGAGAGTAAACGTTGTAACAAGGAAGAACAAATGGTGGATCCATTGTTACTTGAGCCTTACAGATCAGCGAAATCAAGTATTAACAAGTAGTCTTTCAGGATTTATCAACAGTAGCCATGTTGAGTCTTATGGCAGTTTGATTCTTGCACTGTGGCTTCTCCACCTGCAATTTATTTGCATGAAAGTTTCACACTTTAAATTTCTCAGATCAGCACCAATAAACAAAAATGAGTTTCATGACAAAACCACACAAGTAAATTCCAGAAATGTATGTTATTAATTGCATTCAAAAACCGTTACTATTCTGAAGAGTATGGCCTTGTGGGTTTAACATCGCATAGTTCAGCGAGAGACGAACTTTCAGAGGAACATATCACTGCAACTTCAGTGTTGAAGAGTAAACCAAGATGAGCTTGCCACCTGCTTCTGCTGGATTCCGGCTTGGCTTAGTATTAAACCCTGAAGATGGAGGTGATATGTTCATCCAATATGTGAGGCATATATATATATATAAACTCTTACTAGAAATGTATGTAAATCTCCTTTGTTCTGCAATTGCTACAAACCAAGCTTCATACTAACTCCTCCTGCACAAAGCAGTCTCAATATAAATGACATCTGTGACACTTTATGTGGCATACAGTTTTGCTGAAAAAGTACTGACACATGTTTTTGTTAGAGTATATCACATGATGTACCATTTAGTTTTATCATCAGCAGATTAGCAGATTGCTTAAGCTATCATTATAAAACAATGACCTAAGCTTACTCTATATAAGGTTCATCCCACTAAATCCTCTTTCACAGGATATTACAGAAGTTGGGAGGGTTGCTACTGTCACCAATACCTTGCTGAGAAATGCAAATCCATTTTCCTGCGACAAAACAGATTTCAGTTAAGTCCTCAAGTTTCATCCCATGGCACATCGCCCTGTGTCACACACTCACTGAGGATGCCTTGCATAACCTCCTCAAGTGAATGAACTGAAATGAGATGGTTAAAGTCTTTATTTTTTGAGTCACTGGATGTTCTCGGTTCAGTACCAGTCAGCCTAGTATCAGTGCCAAATACAGGACAGTCAGCAGTTGCTCCAGAGATGATGGTATGAGAAAACTTTTCATTAATGACTTCTACCCCTGAGTCTACTTCTGTCTTGATCCTTGCTTTGCCTGTGTTATGTCAGTCAGACGAAGTTCATGAATTTCTCCCATCATTAAAATAATCTCAAAAATGTTTCTGTCCGTTGGTCTTACAGTATATTCAAGCATCTCTAAGGAATATGAGGCAATTGCAAATGTACTTTTACATGGCTCAACATCAGGTATTCTCTTTGGAAACTCAAGGACACTTTCTTAAAAACCGGAAGTAAGCCCAATAAAAACTTCTTAAAACAATGACAAAACAAAAAACAAAAATTCCAAGAAATATGGAAGAACTAAAAGGGGAAAATAAGGTGAAGAAATTACTGCATATTTTTGCCAGGGAGTCAGCAAATAGAACACAAATGGATACAAAACACAAAATATGTGATATTTTAACCTTAAAAAAACATTTATTTCTCAACATATTCTCCACAAATATTGATATACTTCTCCCATTGCTTTACCAGTGCATCAAAACCAACAGCATAGAAGTCATTTTACTATTGTCTCAGCCACTTCCACACATGGATGGGCATCATCTGTGACTTTCTAAAGTCCTTGAGAGAATTTCTCGACCCAGCTAGGAACTGCTTTATGCAACAAACACTTCCCACCATAAACAAAAAAAAATATTTTTTTTTATGAATATCCTTTGCATTGAGTTCTTTTGTCCACAAAGAAAAACACAAAACAGAATGCTGTTATCCAGTAGTGAACTCCTCAAGCACGGTCGCCATTTTGACTACTTAAACCAGCCTCTCAACATGCATATGCCCATCTGCTACCTAGTCTTCATGAAGCTGGATTGTGCTGCTACATAGTGATATACACAGAAAACTTGTTACATCCATTACAGCTGTTTTACTTCCATTTGTGACCTATTTACTGACTCTCTCTCATACTTACCAGGTTATTAATCCATTTGCCTCATGCAAGTAAGTTTTTAACTCCTGGAGAAGAACATAAATTACAAGTGTGTGAAAACAAAGTGCCCAGATCTCAACGAGCAATTCACATAACAGGCAACTTTGTTGATTACACAGGCAACGCGGTATTGTTATGAAGGCTATCATGCACTGGACACTTAGCTAGTATAGGGTAACAAGGAATGCACAAACAAATTTGGGTGGGTATACCACCCAAAAATGTCTGGTTGGAAAGCCATGAAAGAATTGGCAGGATGACATTAGGCTGTACCCTGGTACTATTACTGACACTGGCTTAGGAGGAACAACTAACTTAGTTGCCCCATGCATTCAGGCTGTTACTAGGTTCACTGTGCATCCCTAATCTTGTTATGGCCCTTCAAAGGGCACTAACGCAAAGCTAGAAGCAGAGCCTTACTCATATATATCTGGTCTCACCATCCAGAGCTGAAAATTTTTCATTATGTACAGCTGGGGCTGGGCACTGCAAAGTCATACGGTAGGAGAATTCTTCCTACTGTTGCCATTTCCTGCATATGGCACTTTCTGTGAGGCCCATAATACTCGTATTTAGGTGTCACCTTAGTGTACAGCGGCCTATCAGGAAGCCAGTTATCAGCTTACACTGTTTCCTGTCGAAGGCCGAAAAGTCCCTAAAAAGGTTATTTGAAGGCCCTCCAATGAAGAACTACAACTGCATCTACTGGTGAGGTAGCCCAGTGTTGGGTGTGTGCCTGATCTTCAGCCATACTTTAAGCCTCAGCCTACTAACACATGGTGAAATGGAACAGCAAAATCAGGACTTAAGAGGGCATCTGCATCCTCACTCTCCTATATCCTACTGTGATCAGGGGCCCAGGGGAGTGTTACTTTGCCCTGAATAGTCTGCATGTTGATATTCCAAGGGAAGCTAAATGTCACCCTCAAGGTCTTTTAAGGGTCCATGAAGCTGCATGGCTACCTGAGCACAATTAAATATGTATATATCATTTCTATCACTCCATTGCTGAGGATAAAATTGTAAAAATGTCTGTTTCAAACATTGTGGCATGCAGAACAGGTGAAATGGATAAATGCCTTCCTGACTCCACATCAATTACATTGTCCCAACTCAGGAGAGAAGCTGTGTGGATGGGAGCTCAGCTGAGCTGAACAAGCCTTTGCGGTGATGATGCCAAGTTTCTGAGCTCTGGTACATGAGGGTAACTCATTTATTTATTTAGTTACTTTAGGGAGCATGCATCAGCTCAGGTGGTTAGATGTGGGATCTCTTTTAATGTCTGAGGTTCAATCCCAGGTTACTTCACATGAGATTCCTTGCAGAAAAAAAGGGCCCTGGAGCAGGTGTTTTTTTTTTTTAGTTTCTTCAGATTTCCTTGCCAATCATCATGCTGCCATTTCTCAACATTCATGTATCACCGCCCCCTGAGGTATGTGACAGCCCCATCAAAGTAATACATCATCATGTCCTGTTTCTAGGTTCTTTTTTTTAACTATTTATTTAGTTAAGAACACACTACAAGAAACATACAGGATCTGTAATGTTATATTTAAAAACTGGTGTGCAACTACACAAGGAAACACAAAACTTCCTAGTTTCCTAAAACATTATTTTAAAACAGGCAACAAATTTTTTCTAACAGATAACATAGCAAACTTCAATAAATAATATCAGTTTTGCTGCCACCTTAACAGCACACAGCTCCCATGTTAGCACTGTGGATTAGAGTTACATGTGTGGCCTCCAGTGTCATCTTTGTCTTAGGCTTGGGCCTGATGTTAACTACACAGTGTTACAACAGTGATCATTTCTAATGGAATAATGAGACAGGCAGACATGCAGAGTTCATCAATAAGGCTCTGAAGAAAGAGAGATGTTTTTCTGAATCACCGAAACAAAATTCAGATTTAAGCCAGGGCAAAATTGGTTAAAAAGTCTATATACTCTCTATAGAAAATCATAAGATCATTGTTTCTTGGCTACAGTACATAATTAACAGCACAAACATGGTACAGAAGCCAACCTTCATGGACAATGTGCCTCTGATGCTGATAACAATTTTTCGCCGTGTGAAATCGACAGCTACAAAAAATGGCGTCTCGCCCACATCCACATGGTATGTTGCATAGATCACCTCCACTTCACCAATCTCCACCATCCGGCGCAGGGCCGCATAGTTACAATGGCAGCAGTTATCAGACACAATTGTCGCACCATCATGGGCACCCAAACAAGGGAAACACATACATCTGTAGGCAGTGACACAGTTATCAAGATCTGTGGTTCTCACAGAGGTAAGCATTAAGAATATGCTCTTCTGGGATATGGCAGTGTGCAGTTTGGTAGACAGGTACACATTTACCAAACTATATGGAGCCAAATCCCACAAGACCATAATTTGAAGTCACTGGTCACTTGACAAACAAACATTAACATATTCACATTTTCTGGAAAATTCTTAGATTTCGTCAGCGGAACCACTGAAAATTATAACTCTTTCAGCACAACTAACTCTTCAGGGCAGAACCTGAATGTTCAGTTCTGATAAATGGAAAGCTTACGACTGGCAGTTCTCTCCAATTCTCATGGCCAGAACCTGCTCTTCTAATCTATTTGAATCCTTTCCACATCTCTCTTGGCCTTCCAACAAAATTATCTATCTATTTCTTCCTTCATCCACCCACGGAACACTTCCAAGTCATCAAAACCACATTTAAAGCACCATAATAATATCAGAAGAGTGCAAATCACAAGACCTGATATCATGCACTGTCTGCCTACTGCATTCCTTCATGGCTAAAATATCCTGAGTACTTTGTACAGAGCAAAATTGTGAGCCTGCAAAGACATCCAGATGGATCCATTTGAGGGAACTGACAATACGTCTTGCAAATTACACTCCTATCAGTCTGGGATTTGATACTGCTGACCAAGCTTTCTGTATCAAAGTGGAAAATTCAATGCAGCTATCTAATGCTGAATGTCGCATAACACGTGATTGCTCTCCATTGTGTGAGCAACCACTTACTCACTGCTTCCTCAAAAATCTGCAACTGTAATAACGAACCCATTAACCATGAATAAACAGCTATTTGAAGTTACTGTGCATTTTAATTGTGTGCTGGAATGGTCAGCAACCTCCATCCCCAGGATGAAGACTACTGATGGTAGAAATAGGGCTCTCTCCTTCTGTGGATTTTAACAAAGTTCTCAGTATCCAGAAAATATAAAAGGAAATGGTGGGATGATTAATCAATAATTAATTCAAAAGAATTTGAAAGGAAGCCATGGCAAATTTCATCAAGTATATCGCTCCGATTGAACTGTCCTGTGTCTTTGTAAACAAGATCAGATGTGAAGATGTGTGTCCACATGCAGGTGGGGGCCAGTTCCAGCATTTTTTTGTTAACTTAAGTAGTGCAGTGTAGAAGTGTATTTATATTAATGTACAGGATCTGTCTGAACATACAGGGACTTTTGGCTCACTCTGTATAACACAGGGCTTGTTAACTGTGTACACTACATTGTTGTGACAGAAGTAATGGGGTATCTGTTGATAGTTTAACATTTTATATTATTTATGGGACTATACAGAGTGCATTATGCTATGCTGGTGAAAAATCCTGTATACTGTGGATAAAACATGGTGAGCAAGTATGTAGTTGATGGTTTGGTGGAAGTAATGTATCCTGGATGTGGAGTGAAGAGTAAGTTGTGTCATATCTGTATTTTGGCATGAAGGTTTGTTGAAGGTGCAGAATATTGAGTAGTGAAATTCTCTATGAAATTCATTACTGCCTGCTATGATGTGTCCTGGCTGCAGCTGGTACAAGTGATGGGAGAATTACATGGGTGAATATAGCACTATGTTTAAATGGGATACTGGATCTAACTGTAAGTACAGATTGGACATTGTATCTGACAAGGAGATCATGAATATGTTCCAATGAAAGTATAGGGACATTACTTTCTGTGTATAAGGACGTGAGTCACAAAAATGATAGGGGAACCTTGGTTTCCAGGATTAACATTGAAAACTTTGGTTGATTTCATCTAATTCATAAATAAGTTCAGGCATGTTATCCACATTTAAAAATGTTGGATAATGTTGTAGTGTTTGTACTGGGGNGGGGTCTGTATAAAATGTTCCAACCATCGTTTGCTAGGCAACATTTTGGTAAACACTGTCTGAAAGTCGGAATAGCAATGAAGCAGCAGAAGTCTGTTCGCTAGGCAATGGCTTGCTAAAACTCATTCTCATGTCAACAAAGCATCAGCAAAGGTCTCCATGGATATGAGGAATCTTGGGATCACCAGGTGTTTCTGCTACAACAGATGCAGGAGACCAATATCTTCTATTCAGTCCTCCTGAGCTTATAAAAGGGAGTTCATTTCGTAAATTCAATTCATTCATTCGTAATAGAATTCAGAAGGCAGTTCAGTAGTTGAATATTGAGCTGTGAAGTGTTAACCAGGTAAGATTCGTTACTGAGCAATGACTAGCAAGCAGACATTGAAGACTTTATTTTGTGTGCTAGTTACAGTAATCTATAGAGTGTTACAATTCAGCAGGCAAGTGTTTATGTGTTTCTCTATATTCACGCTGTCATTCAGCATTTAACTTTGTTTGTTGGGGTGCTTTATTACAATTATCTTCTTCTAACCGCTTCCTTCTCCTGTATACTCTCTCATATATGCAGCACAACTGTTACCAGCAGACATCTCATCAGTGCATGACATAATATGCTGGCAGTTTGCCTATAGTATTGTATCATCCACTAAATACTGGAATCAAATTAGCTGTATTTGTTACAAACAAATGGTCATAACTCCTAAAACGTAAGTGATGGACCAAAACAGGTTGCATTTTTGAGAAGCTCGCATATCACTGTATTTCACTCACAATATGTCCAGATCCACCTACGTGCTTTGCTCAGCATATTTCCAAAATAACAAAATCAACAACAGAAAATCGGTTACTTAGTAGCGAAGGTATCAATAATTACAATTTGTTACAATTTCTGTTACTTATGGACAAACTGTTATATTTTCTGTTCCTCATAGCTTCATTCTATTTGCACCTTCATATAATAATACTTTCAATGTCAAAAGTAACAACCTTCAAACTTTATACCAACACTTAGTTTGGTGTTCATACACTTCCATGCATTTCATAATTTATTTATGGAGCATTTAAGAATGCTGCCTGTAGCTCAGGATATACAGAATCAAATGGTATGATAATTAGTGCATAACTGTAAAGGGTGTGAAAGGAAGTGTTCATGATGTAATTTGAGGTACCATCCAAGCGTCAGAATAGTCCGTGTCCAAGCTAAGATCTGAGCAAGGCACCTCCTAAATGAAAGCAGAAGCGTTATTATTTCACATCCCCAATTAAACCCATTACATAGGGCCTATTAATAACATGCACAACTCATGGGTATGCTAACATCAAAAAAATTACCTAAGTAGATGCGACTCCTTAATCTTCACCATGCAGCTTCACCTTCTGGGCTATTTACATGCGGTTTCATGGCTTCTAAATTTGCAGATGAGGAACTAAAAGGCATAAATAGAACACCTGATGGTGATTTTACCTGAGCCTAGTGCACAGCTGACAAACTCCAGAGCCACTGTGTGTCATGAGGAACATGGGCCAGCCATATGCTCCCAGAGCAAAGTGCATGTAATGGATCACAGTCTGAAAGTGCTCAAAATGTTCTGGATCATTCAGAGCCAGGAACTGGGTCTGTGATGTCACTGCAACTCCCGACAAGTACTCATATGTGTCATACTTATGCTGGAACAAACAAAAAGTATCAGTAACCTGTAAACTGCATAGGAGACAAGGACCCACCGCTTGTGATAATACTACACATCTCGCTCCACGTCATTTTCTGAACCCTGAATGTGTGTAACATCGTTTTTGAACTCACTACAATTAAATATGGTGATCTAGTTCTTAGGTTGTTTAAAAAAATTATTTCAACTCCAGGAATTCTGACATAACAAATGAAATGTGAATAAGTTAATTGTTTAAGATTACTACACTAACCAAACAAGTAAATAACTAACCAACCATAAGGAGCATTCACCTAGGAAGAGAGACAGAAACCATGAAATTTCTCAGTCATGGTAACAAGTAACCAGATTCAAACCAGGTACTTCCCAAACACTAGCATAGAGCACTACTGATTCAGCAATATGGCTGATAAATTAAACTCCACTTCTAATAAAATGGAAATATAATGATGTGAACAATTGTGTTTTTGTTTTCTGTTTTCCTTCATGAACATTGCATTTACTTTAGTCTCCAGTGCTCATGAATGACAATGTTCCTTGCATTTGTCATTATTCTGATTGTTTAAGACACTGCTCTCTACATTTTTACTTTGTCTTATTTCTTTATCAAAGAAAGACAAAAACACCAATCATCCGTTTGTTTCTCTGCAGGCTGAGCATCGCACATTTTTCTGTCATTCCTGATGTGATAATTTTGACAAGATACAAAACTCTAAAAGCAGAATACAAATATCTTATAGCTCAGCTGAGCCTCTAAAAGTAACTCATGCCTTAATAAGAAAAAGTTTTCATACAATTAAGAAGAGCACAAAAATGAGTTTTTTCTCAGGCTGTCACGGTTACATTTGCTGCAACCAACCAAGATAAATTAGAAGAAAGAAATCTTCTGGGATTGTGACACTGTGTAGATGTGGTGTTAACCGACGTTTCGGAGTAACGTATCGCCTCCATCTTCAGGGTAGAAGGAAAAATAAGAAATCCGCAAGTGAAGACACCGTGAGAACTGGTACAGTCTACTTGTACCGGTTCTCACGGTCTCTTCGCTTGCAGATTTATTATTTTTCCTTCTACCCTGAAGATGGAGGCCATACGTTCCTCCGGAACGTCGGTTAACACCACATCTACACAGTGCCACATCCCAGAAGACTGCTTTCTTCAAAGTCACCGCCGTGAAAATATCAAATATTACAAGATAAATTAGCTCTTTTGCCATTTTGTGTATGAATTGATTTGAGGGACATTCCTTTTCCAGAACTTATTCTGAAAACATCATAATCTGGATAAATTTCGGTCCTCACCACTCTGATAGTTTTTAGTTTTTAATATGTTCAACAAATTCTTCATCTGATGTGGGCTCAGATCATTTATGTCTGGACTACTGGCTACTCATATCTAGTGCAGAAAATGTACACTTCAGTGTACTTTCCTGAGACTCGCATATAAAAGTAGCCTCAGACACAAACAGATAAATACAATATAAGTGGCATCTATCAAATACAAGTAGAGTGCATGGATTGTTCACTAAAATAGATTGGACAATCAGGCAGAACATTCGATATCAGATATAAAGAACATATTCACAACATTAAACTAACATCAGTAACTCTGGATACTCAAACCACATAATGAATACTGGACATGCATATGGAACGATAGCAAATAACACAGAAATTATAACAAAAGGGAAGAAGGGAAAATATTTGTATATACTGGAACAAAAGTATCACATTTATGAAATCAGTAGGAAAAATCTGCATATGAAGGACACACATATTAATACACACAACCCTATATTACACCGAATAACAGTGCATCCCTCTCCCAACCTCCCCCCCCACTGCCTAATAGTACATAACCATGGAAGACAGCACACTACACATTTAAATATCCACACACAAGAGTTAATATCATCATCATACACAGGGGCAGCGAACAACATAACATAACACCGTAGAGAGTAAATCAAAAGGTAGTAATGTGAATGTTTACATATTACAGAAGATAACACAAAGAAAGGGCTTATGAACACAAGCAACACACGAACACCAAGCCGCAACATAGAACTATTTAATTTGGACAAGTGGAAGACGGCCCTAATAGAGGTGCAACAATTATATAATTTTAAGAAATTTTGAGAAATTCCAAACCAAAATTAAACTAGAAATTAAGTGAAATTAATCAGTGCAAATAAATGTCAAGTAAATTAAACAAGAAACATCACGTTTGCAGGTGTGTAAATAAGTGAACATTTTATATAGCGCAACAGTTTTGGCATAAACAAAACACCTGATGATGGCTGTCTGAGGCTGAAACATGTCGTAAGGAGGTGAAATAAAAGTGAAAATAGTTTCATCGAGGACTGAATATACTGTGCATGAAAAATATATAAGGATGCTTAAATATAATATGAGTGTACTAATTGTAAGAGAAGATATACAGAGTGGGCTTCTTTGGGTTGTCACTATAACATGACTGATCACAGTGAACAATTCATTTATTGATATTTCCATCCTCCTTATCTATGAAATTTACCATTTCTCTCACAAACAATTTTTCACTACAATAATGAAAATGCATTCAAAGGCAAATAAATCAAAGCTACTAAACTGATCATCAGTCATTACAATATACAAGATAAAAGTCCATGGTTACAATAGCCACATAATATTCTATTAATATTTGCAAGAATAAAGAACATTTATGACAAATGTCACAACAGTGGTGTGGTCATAGATGGTGAAAAATCTGAATGGTTTCAAACATTCAGAGGTGTGAGCTGGGGAAATGTTTCATCCATACTGTTGTTCAGTATAGTCATGGATACGATAATAATAAGAACGGCAGAAGGAAAGTACAATGGAACACTACAATTTATGGCTTGCACAGATGAAAATATTATAGGAAGTAAATGGAAGAACTTTAGAAGGTGAAATTTCATAAGGTTGTTAAAAAGTGTGAAGATGTTGGATATGTCAATACACATAAGCACGTGGTTATGGAAATGCTCCAGAGACGACAATGAAAAGATAACATTTGTTTTATATACTTTGGAAGTAACACAGTGACACAACAGTGCATGAAGATACTGCAGAAAGATTTAAAAAATGCAGCAACATTTTATCATTTAGTTATAGATACAGACTTTGGAAATGGAAAATATCAAAGAACAGAAAAAATGTGTTTAGTTAAACATCACTATATCCCAATTTCAACATATGGACATTGACCAAAGACAGATATTAGAAGACTAGCAGCAGCTGAGATAAGAGTTTTAAAAAGTAGAGGGGAAACCATGACGGAGAGGACAAGAAATGAAAATATTACAAAGAGTTTAAGAATAAATTTGTTGGGACAGAAATACTAGTAAATAAGAGAATATGACAATATTGGAATATTTTAGAATGAATGAAGAGACAAACCCATAGCAGGTTTTTAACATGAAAGTGAATGGAAAATGAACAAAATAAAAATAAAGACCCAGGTAGATACAACAGATTAGGAAAAATTTCACATAGAAGGATGGGTGGGGGGAAGAGAACTGAGTGTAAGAAACTTTGGGAATGCAGAGACAGACAGAAAGACATGGCTGTTAGGTGACCCACATATAAGGTTGGTTCAGAAATTTCCAGAATGACCATGTGGAACTCCACCAATTATGCACATGTGGACATGAACAGAATGACTGATAGTCATAGCTATAACCTACACACAGCAATTTCTTCAAAACAGCTTGGCTGATGTTTTGAAGTGTTACAAGCATGACTGTGTGGTTTTGGTCTTGCTGCCCTATGATATGGCATCCATACAGGAGGAAAGAACTTGAAGGAAATTTTGTGGAAAACAGGAAGAAACAGCTGCAGAAATCCACAAAAGATTGTGTGAAGCTTATGGCAACGAGACTTGCAGTAAAACAATGTTCAATGAATGGCATAAATATTTCCAATGCAAAAGAAATTCAACAGATGAACAGTGGATGTGACAAAGAAAGGTTGAGCCAACCTTCAGCTTCAAGAAACAATTCTTTGGTTGCTGAAGTGAAAGACATTATCCACACAAGTAACTGACTGGGTATAGAGAAAGTATAGTATGGTTCATATCTCTTGACATTTGAGATGCGGCCATTGATAAAGTAACTAGCCAGTAAAAGATGTGCTGTGTTGCCCAACTCAACTCTGCCACTGTGCATTTCAAAATTAAATATCTAATGTGCTTGGACAAAAATGAGCATACCATCCCAGGTCATCTGAATGGCATTGTCATAAATCACTGGTCAGTAATACCAATACTACAACCTCTTACAACAGTGTACTTTTTACTTCATTATGCATACATATTGAAGTTTTCTTTCTGCTTGTGTCAAATATTCAAATTCCATTGAAAGGAAAACAGGAAATCAGTTAGTTCAAAAAATTCTTGTAATTATTTACAGTTACAAGATGTAGACGTTTATTACATCCAATTATCAATCCAAACCCTGTTTCTAGTCACTAACATGTGACAACTGGTGTCAAACATAGGGTACAACTTTGGAAACTATTAGAGAGAAAATAAAAATTATGCCAAAGAGAGTCTAGGTTATTATGACTTGAAGCAGCATAAGCCATGGTTCGATGAAGCATAGTCAAAATTCTTGTATAACAGGAAACAAGCTAAACTGCAGTGGTTAAAAGATTCAAGACAAACAAATGGGGATAATCTGAACAATGCAAGATGAGTAAGAGAGAGGAACAGAGAGAGGGAATATTTGAAGGATAGAATTAATGAACTTGCAATGCACAGTAAAAATAACAGAATTAGAGACCACTATAAAGAAATGAATAAATTTAAGGGTTACCAAGCTAGACCTAACTTAGTAAAGGAGGAGAATGGTGATCTAAGTGCATATTCCTACAACATTACGAAAGGTAAAAGAACGTTACTAGGTGTAAAGAACTGGAGGAATGTAGCATCGAATAGAGAAGAATGGCAAGCAATCATGAGGAAGGCCAGGGTACACAGAGGGCTGTCGTGCCAGTGATGATGATGATGATGATGATGAAAAGAACGTTACAGTGTGAAATGAAGGGATGATTCTACTCTACATATTTACTCCCATCTTTAATGTAACTCTGTTCACAGTCTCTCTTTAATCTAAAACAACATTAAAATCATACTCAACTGCTACATATTTTGGCCTTATTTGGCCATCCTCAGGGAAATGTTCACTTTTTGAAACCACCACATTGCTCTAGTTCTTAATTCAAAATAGTTCAATGTTATTGCACATTTTATCATTCACACTAAAATATATTTGTTTGAGGACACATCTCTTTATCCTTTCCCATGCTATTTTCCTCTTGCGGCGCCTGTGTTTTTGTGTTGTTTTATTAAGTCCATGCATACCAGTGTGTTGTTGTTATTATTGTTATTTTTATGTGCTCCCTTAGTGACCTGACTTGTAGGAAAATACATATTAAAGGGGCACAAAAAGCAACAAGAGTGACATACATTTGCTTAATGGGAACATACACACTAAGAGGACACACAAAAATAACGATAACACCTCCACACTGATGTTCATGGGCTAAATAAAACAACACAAAAACATGGAAGACACAAGAGGAAAATATCACAGGAAAAGTTAAAGAGTTATGTCCTCAAACAAACGTATTTTAGCGTGCATGATGAAATGTGCAATAACATTGAAATATTTTGAATTAAGAACTAGAGCAATATGGCGGTTTGAAAAAGTGTCAGAAACCTTTCAAAATCTACTGCTCACCTGCTTGACTATGGCTTCCCTTTCAATCTTCTGGAATTTGCGCAGCAGGACTAATCCAGCTACTACATCTGATGGAACAACATCCAGGTCCCGAAAGAAGTCAGAGAGGAGTCGTGCTATGTCTGTAAACGAATTCTGTGGACACATTAAAATTAGAGATATTAATGTGAAAGCATTATCATGATTTATTTTGAAACATGCATTACCTGTAATCCTGAGAATTATCATTCTGGTATTTCAACTATCATTATATTATTAAGATACTGTGCTACAACTCCTGAGTCATCTCTCTCAGTGCAATTTCTTTCAGTGGTACAGTACAGCAATTCAATAATGATTTTTGTTTAAATCCCATTACCATTCCAAACCCCATTTATAGTCAATCACGTGATAATATTATATTCCTGAAGACAGCTGTCTTCAGACTGAAATACATGTATATATTTGCCACTTTGTACTCACTCTATTTCTGTCAGAATTTCTTATACAGCAGAACAGTAACCGACATCTGTGGTCCCAACTGTCCTGATAAGCTCGAATCACCTTTCTGAAATAAGTGACAAACAATGTAAATTGAGGAGAGTATCACAACTTGCCTGACCTCAAAAGAAGAGAAAAGTTCTGCACCATGGATACAATAATATGTGTGTGTTCTTCATGTTCAGAATGAGAAAGGTTGAGTTACCTCAACATCATGAACAAATGATATGTGAGCAGTACAAGTGTTCACTAAATTCAGTGAAATTTAATTCCAGTTCAAGTATAAAGTTTGAAGCATCATGTTTACTGTCAGTTCCTATCTCTAGCATATGAATACTTAGAATACTTATAATACTTAGTCACAAGTTTAAACTCCAATTGCAATACTGTCTGCCTGAAACCTTAAGTGACCTACCTCTGCCTCCAGTTGCGGTGCCTAGTGCCTGATCTCTTATATTGGAACTTGGATTCAGCCTCTCGCATGCTGCGCTGGTATTTCTTCATCTTCACCCATGATCGCCCAGCTGCATCAAATGTGCACCAGACAGTAATGAGGATACTCAGCATCACACACCAGTTGCATATCACAATTCCTGCACAGCAACATATACAGCTCTGTGCAGAGTGTTTTACAGTAGCTACACCACTTTACAAAATCAAAATACATATCCGCATGTGAAGACATAACCAACCTTGTACCAGTGAATCTGCATCTGTAGCAGATTTCAGAAGTTCCTGCCACAATGCAGTAACAAATTTTTGTGTACTCCCAGTCAGTTATACAATTTATCTTGAATGATTTACATGTTTCCAATTTGCCATACAGCTCCTTGACAGAATACTTATAACTTCGTCACAAATAAAGTAATACAAGAGATATTTTCATGTTTTCTGTTATTAGCAGTATGGCACACTTTCGACAGTGAACTGTGATTAGGGTAGGTCCAGACTACGGTACTGACACCCCATAGAAGAAGGAAAAAGTCTCTTTCAGCAGTGTGTATGTTCAGAAAATCTGCCCAAGCCGGTGGCTGAACCTGCAGTGAATGTCACAAGAGAGGGGTGCTGGGGGCATGACACCACAGCAGGTTCCTTTACTAGCATGCATATGGCGAACCCAGCCTGTCTGCAGGACATTCAAGTAAAGCATTCTTAAACTCTGTGTTAGATGGAGGCAAGATTCAAGCTTCAACCACCTCAGGTATGGAGGAAAAAATCCATTGTACATAGTTGATAAGATGGTGAATGATCTCCAGTGCTAGTGCAGATGTGTGTGTGCAGCAAAGAAGAAAATTCTCAAGAAGTACTAGTAATGCAAAACCTGACCATTCACTGCCACAAACACTTCTCGCACAGGCAGAAAAGGCTTCAATTTACCTTCTGAAGATGCTCTGCAGGAATATTTGAAATTTCCCTATGAATGTTTTCTTCCAGTTCTGCTTCTGTTAGGAGATTACTGTTATAAACTTTGTTATTCAAACAACTCCAAAAGAAAAAATCACAAGGAGTAAGATAGAGTGAACGTGCTGGCCTGATATCACTACCGTTAATTCTGTCCCCAAAGACATTGGACAAAGCCTGCACAGATAAATTTGCAGTGTGGGCAGTGGCCGAGTCTTGCTGAAACCAGCCATAGAGTATCTTTTCTTCTGTTAACTCTGGAAAGAACTGCCTGAAAACAACCTGTACATATCTTTCTCAATAATTGTTTCATTAAAATGACACAGGTTTGCACTTCTTGCACTTAAAGCACACCAGACACCAACTTTCAGTGGATGGAGCAGGTCTTCATGGGTTAGATGTGGATTCTGTGAACTCCAGTAGTGATTATTTTGTGTATTTATGTATCCCTGAAAGTGAAATCATGCTTTATCAGAAAAGAAGGCCAATTGCAGATTAATCTCACCTTTGACAAGAGACTGTAGAAACCAACTGCAAAAATGAACCCTGCTAGCTGGATTGCTCAGCTGCAAGGTGTTGATTACTGTTGTTTTATATGGTCAAACCTTCAACAATGATGTTGCTATTCTTGCACTAGACTTTGACACTCCAGCCTCTTGAGCTACACATTTCAGTGATTTTCTAGGTGTGTGTTCAAGTCTGGCCCCTATGTCATTTAACTTCTCCTCAGTAAGGCCTCGATGCTTATGTTTTGTTTCCTTGTCTATTAAGAGTGCCATTGTTCTAAGTTTATTCACCAAATTATGAATTATTTGTCTGTTGGGAACTCTTTCATCACAAAATTTGCGTCAAAATTTTCACCAACACTTTCCAGCAGATCTATATTTCACATAGGCATCATACAGAAATACGCGTTTCTATAAGCATAGTGAACCATGTCGTGCCACACTGCTAACTAACTGGTAACTGGGACAAAGGGGTCATGGCGCTGGTAACTACTGCCTACTACTCACAAATCATAAACAAACTCCCATAAATGAACTGCACTACCCTCTGTGTAACATAATACTGTGTAGACGTCTACAAGTTAATTATTTTCCTTCATTCCAAACGTTATCAGCCGTCAAGCATGCTGAGTCATTGGCAGAAACTGTGTGCCCTTCGCAGCTGGCGATGCACCAGTAGCAGTGAAGAACAGAGCCATGAGCATGTCTAGTTACTAAAAATATTCCCTGTACATGCTGATGCTGATAATATGAAGGGATAAATATGTAATAAAATAACCAAGAGCTAGATAGAAAAACCCAAAATTCCTTCAAGGAAACAATGCCAAAACCATAAATTCTCAGCCTTTGGAAGTTCATTAATTTTTAAAATCCACTGACAAACATTACACAGTTAACAGAACCTGAAGTGTAATTATTTATGTGCTAAAAGAAATTCAAATGACAGAAACTACACACATCCATCAGCTCATATCATTTCTCCAATAACAACAACAGCCATATAAAAACTCTGCAACTGGCACAAACAAGATTACAAAAATATAGTATCTCCTGAACTTTGTCATGTTCTAAACTCCAAGCCTTTATGACATGTTTTAAATATGACTCTTTTGAAGCTCAACTTTCCAGGAACTTCCCTTAGTTCAACACAGAATTCACGTGTCAGAGCCAGCATAACTGGCAGGCACAGCACAGCCACTTCAGATCCAACATCATAGGAAGTGTCAGAATGACCGAAACATCAGAATTAATATAGGGACTTCAACACATTTAGGGATAGAACTTTCAAACACTAAGAGCTCAAAAATAAATTGATTATTTTGGTCATCCATTTGTTCAAATTCAATATCTGTATCTCATCTTAATGCCGTAAATTTTGGAACTTAAAAAAATTAAAAGGTTATAACTCGCCTAGCGTGAAGATGGAGGCAGTAGGTTCCTCCATAACTTTTGTACTTATCATCCTCTCCCCTCTACAAGACTAAAACATATTCAGTGTTTTGCCAGACTGATACACACAAGTTTTGTTTCCTAAAATTAGAATGATCAAGTCAAGGAGGAAGAAAATAAGATCTAAAAGTTTGTGATGATGGTAAATTGTTACAATTAATATGTTGCTGGACATTATCCATCATCTTGTCTGTTCTTAAAAAACCGTCTAGTTTCTATTAAAAACACGTTTTGGGAACTGGAATCTGTCCCCGTCTTCAGGTAAAACCTGAAACGTTGTGTTTTTAATAGAAACTAGATGGTTTTTTAAGAACAGACAAGATGATGGATAATATCCAGCAACATATTAATTGTATCAAGGAGGATGAGGTGGGCAGGGCATATAGCACGAATGGGGGATACAAGGAATGCATATAGGATATTGGTGGGAAAGCCAGATGGAAAGAGACCACTGGGAAGACCAAGGCATAGGTGGGTGGACAATATTAAAATGGATCTTAGAGAGATAGGATGGGATGGTATGGATTAGATTGATCTATCTCATGATAGGGACCAATGGAGGGCTCTTGTGAACATGGTAATGAACCTTTGGGTTCCATAAAATGCTGGGAAATTCTTGAGTAGCAGCAGAATTGACTTCTCCTCAAGAAGGGCTCAGCTCCATAAGTAAGTAAGTAAGTAAGTAATGTATCGTGACATGACACTTGAAGAGCGAAAGAGAGGAGACAGGGAGCTGGCCAGTGCTAGGCAGTAGTTTGGTAAAGACACCATCTCCACAAGAGTGGTGATGTCATGCAACAACAGGTGAGCTGCAGGAAGTTGTCTAGCCAGGCACTCTGGGGCCAGGCAGACAGTGCTGCTACAATGAAACTGATACCACATTACCCACATCAACACAGGAATGATGTGTTCTCTTGGGTCCAAGCCAATAGCTATGTCATGTAACAATAGAAGATCTGGTGGAAGTGATGCTTTCTGTTGGGTCCCTGAAAAAGCTATATCTGGAGAACTGGAACACAGTTAAGTATGAGTCCAGAACCTAGAGAGTTTGGAATATATTAAGAAGATGAGCTGATAAAATACCAAATAGTAATTGAGTAATATCAGTAATCAGTAATTCTGAAATGAAGGATTCCCAAGCAATCATCGTTTTCAACAAATACTCACCAATTGCAGAAATTAACTCCTCAGTCAAGAATAATAACTTTCAGTACACTTCAGTACAGTAAAAAGCATTTCCTAGTAATATTTATGGATATGAACCTTTCCCTAAGAACAGTTAAATTGAAAGGCCGAATGACAACTTAAGCTGTCACTGAAAATATTGGCCAGTGGCCAGATGGTGATTGTAACTGTCAGGAAACAGTGCATCCTCTAACATGGTCTGCAGGTTTTCACAGGCTTATAAACTGGGATAGCATACAGGACAAATTTATCCAATGAACATTTAAAGTCGCTACTTGTGATAAGGGTTTCAAAATTTGAACCTCAATTTAATCAGATTTTAAGAATGCAAAAAGAGTTCCATCATTCATGAAAATACATATGAGCATTTGCTGCTACTGTCTGTTGTCATTAATATACGATAATTTATTCTCATGTACTTTGTATTTAGTTTATGAAATTCGGTGCTTTCAATAAAACTCATATACCTAGAGTTATTAATTTCTCATTTTATCCGGCCCATTGAAAGTGCTGAATTACCTAATGTGGCCCATGGTTCGAAAAGTTTGGAGACCCCTGGTGTAGTGCATAATTAGTTAAGCATAAGGACAACTTTACCTTTACCTATGAGCTCTATTTTAGGTGCAAAATATGTGATCAGCATAAACATTTGGCTCCTCACATTGTATTTCCCAACTGTGCAGTGTATTTCAGAGGACTGATGAAAGGTTCTTGGAAGTCTACGGCATCAGCTGTTCCATATGTCTGGCGAGAACAAAAAGATAATCTGACAGACTGTTAAATCTGTTTAATTAAGATCCAGAATTGCCTTGATATGTGAACATAGTATATACATTTTTTTTTAATTTCTATTGACTTTGTGATAGTATATACAATACCCATCATTTCCGTCTGCTGTCAGACCACTGCTTCTCAATCACCATATGCCAGTTCCTAAACCACCCAACAGATGGACCACTTATGATGGCAACATGACAAGCCAGGCCCTATGGAACAGGATCTCATTAATCCAGACTTTCAGCACTTTTCATCAAATGAGCCACATCTTATCTCCCAAGGTGAGCTCAATGACTTAGTAAGGGCTTTAAGATATCTGTCAAGCTGAATTCTTTGGATTTAGATTACAAGGCTGCTGCAGAAGGATACACAAATGTTTTGATCAGCAAAACGATATTGCTCAGTATTTTGCTTCAGCTGTTGATCTGGTTTACTCTACAGATAATGATAAGATTATTGCTCCATTAAGACAAGATCAAAAAACCAATAAGTGGTGACTTTTCATTGATTCACTGGTACACAGCCTAAAAGCAGTTCTTCACATTCGCAATAAGTATCCCTCCATACCAACTGCTTATGGAAACTTATGAAAACATGTCAGCAACCATATCAATGACATGCTTTTGTTGGAGCTGTGTTCTAGGGACATAACAAGGGTGAGGATGACTTAAACATGTCAGAGAGCTGTGAGAAGCTCATCACAACCTCAGTGTACCTTACATATGAATCAGACGAACCACCGCCAACTAAATAATTGAAGGATGTCATCGACTACTCCTTCAGTAGGAAAAGTAACTCACCACTGGGTGTGATGTCAATGCACAGCTCATATCATGGGCGAGCATTGGCACTAATTCCAGAGGAGAAAGCTTCAGGAAATATCTGATAAGTTCAAACCTCAATATTCTTAATCAAGTTAATGAGCCTACTTATGCAGTTTGCAGCATGAAGGTTATTGACTTGACATTAGGAAACAATAAAATAGGTAACCTGCGAAGTAACTGGCATGTACCTGATGAGCCGTCTTTGTCAGACCACAAGTACATACCTTCATACTTACTTACATACATACATATAATTTCAGACAGGTAACATAGCTACAATTAGAGTTACTTTTAGGGATCCCATGAGAACCAACTGGGAATCATATAAAGATGATCTAAGGGTAAATCTTGAGGTCATATCGCGAAGTATACGCATGATAAGAGACACAGATCTGGCTGCTGACCGGTTATAGCAGGCCATCACCTCGTCCTATCATAATAATTATCCATACAAGGCTACTCGCTCACGAAGCAAAGTAACTGAGCGCCAAAGCATGAAGGCTATCTAGAGTAGCTAAAGAGCAGGTCACTGGAACATTGATAAGGAAGCCCTCTCCTGTTACAACAAAGGATTAGGAAAGCTCAATGGTCATCACTGAGGGGATACTTCCAGGAAATCACTGATGTACCAGGCAGTGTCGGATTCATGGAGAGAATGGTGAAATGGGCAACAAACAGGGTCAGCACTATGAAGCTACCTGATAGGCAGGGCACTCAAACTGGAAGGGAGATTCTGAAAGAGCTATTCAGAGTTCATTTGTTTCTGAACCAACACTGATTGATGATTCATACGACGGAGACCGCCAGCAAAACCTGGTCGCATGCAGACACAGAAGGAACAAGGAGACTGGAACCTGACCAGAAATTAAATCAATCAACCTAAGTATAAATGGGTGTTAAGCACCTTTAAGCCATTCAAATCAGCGGGAACAGATGAGATTGTACCAGGACTTTTGCAGCAAGTGATGGAACATCAAGACCCACACCTGTGCCCCATATTTATGGGACATATGAGTATACCTATGGCTTGGAGACAGGTTAGAGTGACGTTTATACCGAAGCCTGGCAAATGTTAGTATACTGAGGTTAAGACTCCTTGTCCTATCAGCCTGTCATCTTTCCTTCTGAAGACAATGGAGATGTTAATGGATAAATATAATAGGGACGGTGTAGTGAAGGAGTATCTAGTGCATCAAAACGAATATGGCTACCAAACTGGTAAATCCACCTAAACTGCAATTCACAATGTGGTAACATGCAGAAAAAGTGCTACTCAATACAAGGAAATAGCCCTAGGATCATTCCTTGATACACAGGGAGCTTATGACAGAACGACATTTAACGTAATAACACAAGCTGCTGGAAGGCACGGAATCAAGCTCAACATTTGTAGGTGGATATGCTCCATGCTGGAAAGCAGGAACATAATAACTGCCTTGTCAGGAGAAACCTTGAGGGTGTCCACAGCTAGAGGATGCCTGCAGGCAGGTGTGCTTTCACTTCTGCTGTAGATCCTGATTGAGGACAAACTTCTGTGGTAGCTTAATGACAATGATTATTGTACAGCAGAATATGCAGATGGTGTTACAATCTTAATAAAAAGAAAATCCCCTCAGACTGTATCAGAGGTCTTACAAAAAGCTCTAGGCATAGTCCTACAGTAATGCGACAGGACAAATTTGTCCATCTACCCCAAAAAGAAGGTTAATATTTACAGCAGCTACAGTTTCAGTGCTGGCTCTGAACAGACAGACTTACATGCAAAGCAGCACAGAAGAGAATTTAAGGTCAATTTTGAAGTGTTCATGCCATATAGATTACTTCTGTGGAAGCGAGGTGTACAAAATGTATGCAGGCTGGCTCAGGGTTATGAGAATATGCATCCCTACAGTATGTCCATTCGTCTGTATGCATTGAGTTGGGGTAAAGGGGCTCCAAGCCTCCCCCCAAACTCAAAGGATGAAGGATTTTATTATACCAAGAACGACAATGTGTTTGACTTAATGTAGCGTGGGTGGGAGGTGGGACGAAGCACAACCTCCTTGTTCAAAACGTCCATGGAAATGCACCTACTGTTGAAGTAAGTACTTTATTGAATGAATTTACATTTTGATTTGGAAGGTGTACATTTAACTGACCCTGCCTCCATTTGTCCAGAGGGCCACGAGTTGCCAATAGTTTAGATAACTGGCTTCAGGAATCCGACGCTGTGAAGTCTGTCATACTGTTGTCGACGTTTCGGAGGGACCTGCTGACCAGAAGCTCATTGGGCCCTTGACCCTTGGCGTGGAAGAGCTGCCTCCAAGCAGATGTTGCAAGTGTCTGTGGAGCTGCCGGTTAAGGCACTGTTTAAGAGTGACACGGTCCAAGAACAATCTTCAGTTGTACAAAACTGATGTACATTTTACTGGGTGTAGAAGTGGTACAGGTTAACAAATCTTACTGAAGCTCCAGAGAGACTGTAGCAGAAGTTCGAACTAATCAACACACTGAAGCCGACTGGCAGTGTGAGAGTCTGAACTGGATTTATTCTATGTACGAGTATGTCCCCTTCCTCATACTTTTTTTAAAGGTTTATTCGATAGAGAAATCTCTTGTAACGTAGCATACCAGAGTATTTTCGGTTTCCCTGTCTTAAGGAGTCATTGTATCATCGTCATATTATTCTTCCCAGGTCACTGGTAGCTGGAAATACACTTCTGTGACCATCTAAAAGTACAGTCTGAAATGAGTGTTTACCTGTGACAAGGTCAACAGCAGTGCATACTGACAAAGGTTTTCCCTCAATAATCGCACCTTAACATTTTCAACTAATTTCCAAATGCCACCGAAATAATAGCCTGACAGAGGTCCAGATTCACAATATGTGTACCGCGACCTCAGATAAAACACTGCTTGCTCCATTTTCAGGGAAGAAAAGCAGACTGTCAGTGGAGAAAGAACGTACGCCTTATTTTTCAACACTGAAGATGGAGGAAGCAGCTTTTTCCGAAACATTTAAAACGATGTATCATATCAGACTAGATGGTGTGAAATCCTAGAAGATGATCGTTTTCATATCGACTGCCCTGATAAATTCCACTAAGACACACTATGCCACATGTTTCTCCTCTGAGATTATGTTGCCCCTTACCCAGAACTGCTTCTTTGGCGCCCTCAACGGGACAGTCCCGATAGTGGTAGGTCAGCCACGTGACTCCCAGCACGAGCCACACAATCTCCACCAACATAATTCCTGCGGCAAAGAAAACATTAATATTATGACTCATGGAAAAAAATGTACTTGAACATCTGATCGAAATATTCTTCGTTCCAGTAAAAGACTAATGACTCACCCTCGAGATGAATCCAGAAAGCCATGTACGTCTTCATGGTAAATGTCCATTATTTACGTCTAATTTTAATCGTAACTGGAATGTTCGAAACGAGATAATGTAACATTTCATAAAAAAAAATCTTTAACGGTTCCCGATGGTCATACCTACAGACCGACATAGGATTATACAGAGATGCGTGGCGAATCTAATGAGGCTCTTTTGGAACTCCACCGCAAGCACAACACAAATCTACAGACACTAAGCAGAAATAAGAAATGAGTTACAAAATTAACATTTACATTCATATTGGGACTGCCTGAAGACACACTGGGCCTCCTCATGCTAAGGGCTGGGGTGCAGTCGAGCATCCCAACCTCCCCACCCGCTGCAACACGTACGCCTCTGGTCCACAGGAGTCAGTAATTGGCGATTCTTGAATTCGATCAGCATCGGGTCACTCATTAGGCCTGAATGCATCTTACATCTCGCTTTATAAGACTACCACCTTCTGGGATGTGGCGCCACGCAGCTGTCGTAGAACTGTACCAACGTTTCGGAGAAAAGCAGTGTCTTCATCTTCAGGGTTAGAGAGTAAGTTGGGCAAGCAACAAGCACACGGAAGGAACATCTCCCTCGGTATGTGTTTGTTGTCACTTACTCGGCAAACATTTTGGCGCTGAAGTTGGTGGCAGTAAGTTCCTCCTAAACGTCGGTAGAGATCCATCAGAATACATACTCTTCAGTCATTGCTTTCTGGATCTTATCTCACTTATCAACTTAAACGGTGGTAATGGTTTTGAATAGGGACACTTGAGCCACCAGACTGACTAGGTTATGGGCTAAGCATCTCAGGCATTGGGGTCCGAATTGCGAAAGGACAAGACATCTTCCTCTTCTCCGCAACGGCCAGCACTGGGGCCCACCAAACCTCCTATCCAATGTGTACCGGGAGCTCTTACTCAGAGGGTAAAGCGGCCGGGACGTAAAGCTGACCACTCACCTCCATCCAGTGCCGAGGTTAAGAATATCATGTTGCACACTGCACTCAACTTGCATATAGTTTCGGAAACTGGACCTGTTGTGCCAGGGACTCAATGGAGTAGGTACCTCCCTCCCCGTTTCGCCTTCTGATGGACAAGAATCCATTTTCCGAAACGTCTTATCCCAGACAATGGGCAACGTCAAATAGAATACTGGACTCGGTCATTGTCACAGATCTTCAGAGAATCACGTAGATTCATACCTCCATTTCCCCATACACTTTCAAGGTGAGATGCACAAGTAAACATAGGGGAACTTTACTTCTTATTTTACTTCCAGGGTTGACAGTACTAAATACAGAGTGACCATGAAGTCTGGAGAAGCAGGAAAAGGAAATGAAACGTACAGTGGGCGGTCAAACGCTGGTAATACAGTTGCTATGCAGTAAACACCACAGCTCACACGTCCCCCCTTGGAATTATTTTTCGATGGCCAATTATATTTTAAATTTACGAAGAGAGGCTATCTCACTGAACAAACATGTGCAAATAATGCCTGAAAGTTTGTGACGATGGCATACTAATACGTACTTATTGTGTTTCTGGACATTATCCGTCGTTCTGTTTTTTCTTATTTAAAACACAAAACGTTTCGGAGATTATTCTGCCTCCGTTTTCAGGTATCTTAACACGTTCGGATTTCCTAAACTTCGAATATATGCCAGGTCCATAGTGGTTACGTAAGTAAAGTCTAAGAGTTTGTGACAATGGCATATTAATACAATTATTGTGTTCCCGGTAAGCGACATGAGTGTTCTGTGGAAGGAGACAACAAATTCACAAACACAATTCGCTTCCTTGTGTGTCGAGACTTCAAGAATATTCTGTATTACTTTCTTTTAGTGGGCCATTTTATGATGTTTTCAATACTGGATACTACGCAGCAACGAATGATAGGACAACAGAGGAACGATTAACTGGGAAAAATTTAGAAGGTGGTCGTGACCTAACTGAGGCACACAAAGAAATTTGCATAGAGGGACAGAGGATAATCACGAAAAACCGGAGTCAGAGTAGCCAGTAGCTCCGTCGAGATTCAACGTGAGAACCTCCCGAATACAAAGCCAGATGATTATTGCTAGACCACCCTGTTTGGTAATGCCTTGTACAACGTGCAGTGCACCCTCTGGATGGCAATGCAGAGGCGTCTTCTTGTTTTCAACATCGAGCGGTATGTGAAAGCGGGAACTGTCATGCCCTTAGAGCCATAGCGGGAAGCAGGGAGCCCCCTGCCGGAAAATCATACGTTAAACCTTTAAAGACTAAGTCAGAGTTGCGTCAGTCTGTTCTTCTTGGCGCCAAGCCTCTTGAGAATCACGACCAGAGTTCTTTTTTTGCAACTGAACTCTTACGGTCATAGTCTTTATGTGCAGTCCAGTAAACTGTTGCTGGTCCTCGTCAGCACAGTCGTTCTTGGTTTTGGGGCCCGTTTAGATCCATTACCATATTTTTGTTCTTTCCAGACTTCTACGTGGGTCAGTCAATATGTAAGTTACAAGTGGATACAGAACTTAAACAAATAAGAGTACTGATTTGAAAAATGCTTTTATTTCTCAACATAATCTCCCTGTACACTGAGGCATTTGTCCCAGCGTTTCACAAGCCCCTGAAAAACAGCAGCATAAAATTCTTTGGGCTGCTGTCGGAACCAGGCGGTAACTTCCTTTCTACAGCTTCATCGTCGGGAAAATGTTCATCCGTAAATGCCAACTCCTACTGTAACATCCTAAATATACTAAAATATGGTTACGAGTCCCACGGGACTCGGACCCAAGAATGACTACGCTGGCCAGGGACAGCAGCAATTGTAAACGACAGATCCGTCCTCTCGTCAGAAAGAACTACCCACATCAAAAACCCGCAACTGTCTGACAGTAATAAAAATATGGTCGTAAAGACCAGATGGGTGCTTTATTACAAGATAGACTGGCCGACTGACCGCCGGTCATAACATAAGACTCGACTCGATTCGATTCGAGAGTTCAGTCGTAAGTGAGTCGTCGTTCGGCTTTAGTCAGTCAGTCCTAAGATAATTCAGAAGGCAGTTCAATAGTTCAGTGTTCAACTGTGGAGAGTTAACCAGCGGACAACGGAAGCTGAAGAAGTGACCGACTCGTAAATCAGAACCACGTCAGTCACAGTGGAAGACACTCGTAGTCCAACAAGGAATGAAGCGAGTCTTAGGCAATCATTGGTTGTGAACTGTTGTAGTTGATTGTAATTACGAATAATTGTAAAGAAGTGTCAATAAATGAAATCGCCTAATCCAGAACAAGTTATTATTAGTCACGGAACCCTGGACACGTGACAATATCATTCAGTAATTATGGCAGGCGAAACAGTTTCCGAAATGTTACAACTGATTCCATAGTAATACGGTTGGTCTACTGAGAACATTATTGCAATTTACATCCGTTATTAAATTAAATATTAAAACAGACCTTCAAAGGCCCCGCAAACAAAATCAGTGTTTCATTAAATTCGATATACTTGTTTGGGCGCTGATATTTGCTGACAGAGACAAATGTGAGGGAAGCTGTATGGACATGAAGACGAGGATACATACTTGAGAGAGATGAGCTTCCGGTGGCGATGAGTGCCAAGATTATGGCCTTCTGAGATGTGTCGCTGTGTATTTTGATACATAGGTGAAAAACTTTCGGAGGAACTTGCTGCCTCCATATCCAGGTTATTCTTCCATTCTGAAGACGGAGAGAGTGTTGTTCGGAAAACGTATACAACCACCTGCCAGACTACGCTAAGACACAGCTCAGAAGACCACGATATGAAAAATCCTCGCAGTTCAAACGTCAAATCTTATAGTTGGGTTCCATGGCTTCTGACTGTAAACAGAGGCTGATATTGCTTTTCGTCACAATAATTGCGAGCCACAACATTTTGGAAACTGGTTACACTTCTTTCTTCAGATGAGAAGATAGAGTAAGGAGCTGCATGGTCTGAGATGATTTCTTACTTCATCTTGTCACCTAATAAAAGAAACAGAATCAGTTTCCGCGACGTTATGGTTTGAAAAAGTACTTCGGACAATGCAAAGCATGCAACATATCAGTCAGAATGAATGGTAAACCCCTTTAAATCTTTCTCCGAAATATTTTCGTTCTTACGATACGACTACGATACAAAGCAATGCACAATAATACACTACGTTCAGGTGCTGGGCGATCCTCCATAACAGAAAACATTTTACTTCACATCAGGGTGCACATTCGCAACGTGTGTGTATTGAGAACAATGAAGGTCACTTCCAACACGTTCTGTGACATCAAATATAACGTTTTTATTACGGCAAAGAAAATATTACACCTGCGGTTAATCACCCAAGAATCGCAACATGAAGACTTATGGAGATGTAGAGGTATAGCTACTAACCTCAGCATTAGATGGAGGTAAGCAGTCAGCTTCAAGCTTCCAGCCGATTTGACCTCAGTACCCATTACATAGAAGGCCAGGTGGACCCTAGATTCGGCCGTCTAAGGCCCCCCATACACACACAGTTTGGCCTTCCGATCGACCTTACAGGCAAAACTGTGACAGTTTGCCCCCTCCCTTTCCTCCCCATACACGCGCAGATAAAGCGGCAGGCTTCATGTCCCAGTCACGGTCTTCCAGCCTATAATGTTGAGTCACACACGTCACGTGCTACGGTCCTGCAGGCAGAACTGACGGACTGACGGGTTTCCCACACAGGCCAACAGTCCAAATGATTGGCCGGCCGGCCGCACCACACACGTCAGTTTTGCCTTTCAGTCTTCAACTGTGCAGGCCGAAGTGGAGGCCAAACTGTGTGTGTATGGGGGCCCTAAGCCGTAGCCTATATACCGACAGAGATATTCAGGCTCCGCTCTGGTAGCTTACTTTCCTTATTTCGAGAAAATAAAAAGAAGCTTATGAAATCATGTTGCTGTCTGTGTATTTGTTATTAGGCAACAGACCGGTAAACACGTTCCCGCGACAATGAATACATACTCAACAATGAAAGAACTGTTGGACGCGGCATTTTCCATGCGATCCGTGTCGTATCAAATACTCAACATGTAGTGAAAGGAAAGTAGGCGATTAGTCTTCCCAGAACTCATTGTATTTAAATGCATGAGTCTACATTACCTACCGAGTCGCACGTAGAGAAGATACTTCATGGACGCCCTGGCCTCTGTATCGAGGATGCTGCCGCGCATGGCAACCACGGAGATGAAGAGCTCGACCAATAGGGAGCCGCTCAATATGGCGAGGTACCCTAGAATGTGCTCCCACAGGAGGACTACACACCTCACGGAGCGGTCGAACTCCACAACAGCCAACATCACGCACAGCACAACAATCCTGGAACAGAGCACAAACATTATCATACTCTTTTCATCTCCTCGAAACGAGGCTCTGACGATCGGATCCCTACTACATTTGTCTGTACCCACTGACAATTAGGACATTATGTTCACTGTGTGAATGTGGCGAACACGCAGTGCCGCTGCCTCTACTCTTGAACACAACATTCATTCATCTCACTTCACCGCATACAGAGCTACAGTGAGCTTTCAGATTGTGTGCCAATTGTGGACTCATTATCATGCTAGCAGCCGGCATAGCTCAGTGAGTTCAGTGCCTAGGATATTGGCTAAAAAACCGAGAAGCCTGCTTTCTATCTCCTGTAGAGGCAATTACTTCCCTCTCATCCAGGTTTCAAAAAGACTGAGGGAACGTTCCTCTGTATTCATCGAGCACCGGGTACTGTTTCCCCTGGGGAGAATTCAGCCACATATAGTGCCTAAAACTTCCCCCTCCGTGTGTCTTCAAGTCGTGGTGCTTAATTACCCACAAGGACAGCTTTACTAGACGTACCAAACTTCATTACACATTCGTGATGTGCGACAGTCTCCAAAACGTAGACATGCGCAGTTCTCTTCCTTGGAAGCGCTTTCATTAAAAGGGAAAAGTGGAATCTCATTCGCGCTAAAATCACCCCTCCGTACCCTTCGGTGATTGGGCTCCCTCGGTCTTCCTCTCTAAATTGATCTTACTTTTTCATTTCTTTGCTGTAGAAAAGGGCACCCCGGGGGATGGAACGAGGGAGGGAACAGACATCGCAAATTAGGATGTAGTAGACTTCGCAGTTCCTCGTATTAACAGCGCCGCGGTACGCGTTCTTCTGCACAGGACACCGGCCTACGGTCTCTATATTGAAGGAGCAGACAGGAGATGAATGGTATTGCTGGGCATAGGAGTTTGGAGATTGGAGGGAGTCAGGGGAAACACTGGACAGCGGATGTGCCCCAAAACAACGATCTGATCCACTCACTGAGGTGCGAAGGAATAAATGTTTGGAGGAGCCAGATTTTGGACAAAAGAATTAGAAATTTCAACGCATAAATACGTATTAGGAAGAGAGTACGGTGCAATAAAGAAGAAAAATAGTAGAGAACAAGAGTATTATTATTATTATTATTATTGTTATTGTTATTGTTATTATTATTATTTTACTGCAATTGGGTATTCACCCGGTGGCAGCAGATCTTACACTGATACAGACCAGGAAAGACTATAACTTATAAAGGGAACAATACAAAACAAAGTACATACAATAAGCAGGGTACACATAGTGCAAATCCAAACATATAAAGTTATAAAAGGGCACGTGCTTGTGTTCGTTTCACTGCACTCGAACAAGGACACTTCACATTACTTCACGTGTTTCATTCAACTTCGCCTAAGGCCTCTGTACTTGCAACAGCTTTCCTAACCCTCTTTCTAAAAGTGTTTAATTTACAGGGGAAAATGCTAGTATGTCTGCAGGTAAATTGTTCCAATCCTTTATGATCCTATTTTTTCCCCCCCTTGGCACTACAGCCCCAGTGGGCCTAGGCCTAACTCCATGAACATGATCCTATTTACAAAGGAATATTTGTCAACATCTGTTCTTTGTTTCCTATTCCTAACTATGATCGTCCCTGCTCAGGTAGCATGGTTTAAGCAGGCTACCTCCTATCGCTTCCCAAGCCGGTCTCCTGGTGTATGCTTTGTAGAGAGCGCACAGACGGGCTATCAGTCTACGGGGTGCCAGAGTTTCCCAACCAAATGGAGCCAGACATTTTTTCGGTGCTATGGAAATTGGTTGTGATGGAGATGTAGCTACTGCTAAAGGAGAGCGATACGAAGTTCCAGATGGCTTACCCGATCTACTAACTCGTAACGGTGATTATGTTACTAAATACAAACTAAATTCTTCATAAAAATAACCCAGCCATAAGAAAACTATATCCAGATAAATAGAAAAGCTATTGTTAAACCTATATGGCATCAAATAAATGGTAAACAGTGAATGAACTCAGTAAGCAGCACACAGAGAAGTAATTCTGCAAAATTCTCTATTCGGAAGTAAACAAAACTTCCAGAAAAATACGTTTGGAAAGGTCATGTGATCGACTAGTTGGCAGGCAGTAAACGCTCGCCATAATGCCGATTAATTGGGAGGGAGATGTCATTCGGATTAAGCGTTAATCCGGAATAGTGGAGCAAAAGGTGATCGTAAAAGATAAGAGAAAAACTTAGAACACAAATACATTGAAGATTTAATGATATAAATGGTTCTAATGAAAATAAATAAAGAAAGAAATATCACTGTAAAGCCTTGACTTAAAAACTATAGAAAGACAATCAACAGAGCTAGACCTTATCTCCGGAGACAGACAGAACCAGTCTCGAAACTCTGTGTCTTTTAAACAAAAACAGGACGACGGACAATGTCCAGAAACAAAATAATTTTGTCTCAATTTACTTAGTAATCTTCATTCGTATGTCTCTACTACGTAAATTTGTCCGTCGATCACAACAATTCTACACGTCCAGTGAATAACTGATAGGCACAAATGTAGACAAAATCAGTTAGTTTATTAAGATGTTGCTTATTATGCTACATGTTTCGGTCATTAACGGCCATCATCAGGGGTTTATAAACAGTAAAATACATATACGTTTGTTACTGGACTGCGTGTCGCAATGGATCAATTACTGCTATTCTTGTCATGTACACATTTTTACGTAGAATTATAATATTTAAATATATTGAAATGTGTATCTAAATAAGAAACTTTAAAATAAAGTTCTTGTTATTTCCTTAAAAGTTATCCTATAATACAGTGCGTACAATCAAGTGCGCGCCGCGGCTGCAATTTGCCGTGAGTCATACCACCGCAGAACGGATGCAGTCGCNAAGCATTGCATAGAGGAACAGCCATTCACTTGAACTCGTGCCATTGCCAAGATTGTCGGGACATCAAAATCAAGTGTTTGGAGGATCCTGCACGACCAACAGCTTTATCCGTGTCATACAACGCGAGTACACGACGTATGTCCGTGCCAGGAGTTCAATTTTATCAGTGGATACTGAACCAGTGTTTACATCAGGCCAACTTCCTGAATCACGTGTTATTCACAGACGAAGCGCAGTTTACAAGAGATGGCTAGTTCAACAGTCGAAACAGCCACGTTTGGGCTGACGAAAACCCCAACGTTACTGTAGTTGGTTACCAGCAGGCGCAATTTTCTGTCAATGTCTGGGCGGGCATCATTGGCGATCACTTGATTGGGCCTTTCCTCCTACCACCGCGACTCAATGGGCCCTTTTACAAGGTGTTGCTGGAACGTATCCTTCCGACTTTGCTAGGAGACGTGCCACTAATGTGCGGAGGCAAATGTGGATGCAGCATGACGGAGTGCCGGCACACTTCAGCATTGTATCACGAGACTACCTGGATGCTGCTTTTCATTGTCGTTGGATAGGAAGAGGAGGCCCAGTGCCTTGGCCACCCCGATCCCCAGACTTGACACCTCTGGACTATTTCGTCTGGCCATGTGAAAAGCCTGATCTACGACACGCCTGTGGATAATGAATTCGAGCTGTTGGGCCAGAATACTTGTTGCATGTGACGTGATCCGTGAGACACCTGGAATATTTGAAAGGGTGCGCCAAAGTTTCTTTCGTCGATGTAACGCAAGCATTGAAAATGGAGGGCGCCAATTCCAACATCTACTCTAGCAGGTGAGTCTTAAGAGTTTGGAGGGGGTAATATGCCTGCGCATGCTCTTCGACATTGAGACGCCAAGTTTAAACAAAGTGATATTAAATGCCGCCCTAGCGCCGCTATTTTACGTTTGCGGACATGGGTCCCTATTTAAAAGTTGTTCTATAGGGAACCCTCAGTACGCTCCTGAAGTATGGCACCAAACACCTGGGACACCTGTATACTGGATATGATGTGTTTTCGATACTTTGTCTTTTATGGGGGCGCGGGTATTATATGAGTGTTGTTGCTTGTGCCACTGGTCGCCCATGTGTTGTTTCGGGGTGAAAATGTGGTATTCCTAATATTTGGTCCTCGATAGCCTCGTGTTGTATTGCTGTTTAGTGGTTTGTGCTTTCAGACCTTCTATGGCAGCCTCGCTGCTCATGTTCTTTATATTAGTAAGCTTTCACGTATTGGATTTTTGTTTATGGCGCTGTTTCCAGGTTTCTTCTTCATGTGCAGTTTTGTTACTTCTACTGATGTGGTGTATCCAGTTGTGTTGTTGGGAATGGTTTTTGTGTGGGAGAGAACACTTCGTTTAAATAACCAAATTTTTCGTCCACTTCGACCCAGGTGGCTTAAACGAAATAGCTTACTGTAGTTGGAACCACGCAGCGCAAGGAACAGCATAATGTAGGCAGAACATATTAACCACTGGCTCCCGACAACATGAAAGAAGCGGGATCTATTATTTAGGGAAATGGTAACATAACGATATTCACACGGCGAGCCAATGCAGCAAACAGTAGAAGAAATCTGACGAAGCCTGTGCGTGGTCTACTGCAGTAACAAACACAAATCTCTTCGCAGCTTATAACACTTTGAAAGATTAATTTTATATAATTTTAAATATCAATTTGTGGCTTTAGGATAGCCTTATTTTTAAATTTGGTTTAACCTATTGTTATGTATAAGAATGTATCACATGTACGATTTTATGTTGATTTTTATTCTCATTTTATTGTAGTTTATTGTTAATTTTAACCAAGGTCTAGTCTAAGTTTTGTCTAGATTATCTATATTGTGAATACAAGCTAATTTGTACGACCCATTCAGAAGAATGGAGATGTTGGCGTTTTAGTTCAGTAATAGTATGTAAGAAACTTGCAGCACCTGGAGACGACCCATTTGAGGTCGAAACATACAGAGCGTGCTATATAAATAAATGAATAAATAATAAAATATTTTTGTGCTGAAGGTAAAATTTATATATATATGTTCTTTGTATATACGCAACAGGATGAAATCCCTAAAAATAGAAAATTATGAATATAAAAATATTTTGTCTATAATAAAAGAGGGTAGACATAGTTGGGGACAGCATCAAAACCTCATCAAACATCGGAACCAAATGAAAATTGCACAATTTGTAAATGAAAAGAAATGCTCTTGAAGGAAGATGGCCACGTTAATAATGCATTTATAGGCGTTTAAAAAACGTGTTGCCTTTAAATATATAAGCGTGGTCAGATTTACTGATGCCACAGACAAACACTACGTTGTTAGCAATAAAAACCTGAGCAAATTAGAATCATCTGTGATCCTAAAGGCAAACATCTTTCAAATACAGCTGAAACAATCGGACCAAGAGATATTGTTACAAAGGGCCAAACAGATACAATTCCAAACGTATTATTAACAGGTGAAAATCAACAGTCAGATAATTTTTACCATTTATGACTGATAATGAGTATAACTTTGAAAATAAAAAAGTAAAAAAAGTAAAGCTATCCCTGTAACAGGCCGTGAAAGCCCGTAGGGTTGTGAGACGTTGAGGCTCCCACATTATCTAGACAATCGGCTCAAAGATGGCGGTAAGGTTGTCAGCCTTACGCGTCAGCCGAGCTTTACTCCCCAGGAAAATTATTTAATTCATTCCTGGTACTCATTTCTGTTAGAGGCTGAGTCGACCCCAGGGCCATAGTGCGGCCGGAAGGATAAAAGGATAAGAAATATTTGTAACCCTTTCGGTCCAAATGACATCGTTAACTTAGGTTACTTCCAGTCGAAACGTTAAGCATAAATTACTTATTTGGCTATTTTTTAAGGGCCAAACCAAATTTTCATTAAATTTCTATATAATTAAATTGTAATGTTTTCCTTCAGACCCGGTTAAGGACCATGTCAAAGCGTTTATAAACAACAGCGAACATCGTCATTTTAAGCATTTGATTTTTAAGTAACGGACAAAGTGTCCTTTCAACAAATATGCCGTCCTTATGCTTGGAAAAATAAATTTGTGTTAACATGGATGTGCTATTTATGCATATTTAGTTTCTATAGAAATGGTCGGGGTACAAACATTCCCTAATGAGCTGAGCTCCAACTGTGTTCAATGCCGAAAAGAAACCAACCGTAAGCGAAACCGACAATAAAGCCGTCCAGAAAGGTTTAAAGGTGGAGCGTGGAAGTTACGAATGGAAGTCTGCACGGTCTGCACAAAGGCATTCAGTGGTTCACGGGTAGAGGCGGATCTCGCCAAACAAACAGATAAACCGGCTAGGGGAAGCTATACGCGGAGACATGTTACTATCAGCGTTACATACGAGTTATGGCAGGCGCATTTCATAGTAACAGATCCTTGTTCAATACAGGAGATATCTGAAACTAATAAAGGATCTAGGTACATGTCGACAGTCACTAAAGTCTTCTCAACATACGCATGGGCTTTTCTGTAAAAGATAAATCTTGCGAGAATGTAACAAAGGATTCAGGAATCATGATTTCCGAGCGGAAATAAAATCGCCTTCAAACGGACTGCAGTGAGAACTGTACAATAAGAAATTCAAAGGGCTAGTGTTTCCATCTACATCCTGTACGTGTTTCTCGTTGTTCTCAGAGTAAAAATCGATAATTTTCCCAAAAAACGTTAACCTGTTAGTGTCCGTAGTTTATGGACGGCGTTCCTTGCGATGTAGGAACTGAATTTTTACATATTATTCAGACTAGTTTCAAGCTACAAGAGATGTACAATTAAAGTATTTTTTACTGTTACATTCCATAAGTACTCGTCTTTTGCTGGACAGAGGGGCAAGTTTTGATTTCGAATGGCACGGAACCGAGTTCTTTGTGGTCAAGTGTTATGACGCTGTCAGTGACTCAGGTTACATAGACACGCATGGCAGGATCACTGATGAATGGTGAAACGGATAGAATTTGGAAGGAAGCAGTAGTAAAGCAAACGAAGTTCTACGTGGGTATTGGCCTGTGGGACTGAGGAAAACTACGAAAAAGCTGTCAGGATAGCCTGCGTCCCGGCGAACAGAGCACTGCCACTACAACAGCCTGGAGACGCCGATCCTTCTTGTAATCTTGTTATATTGATGGAAGCCATATTCAACACACATCTACCCATCTATTTGCACTCCCTCGAAGTTCTAAATTTGTGTTTACTCAATGACGAACGAAAATGAGAGGGCGCTGCTCTTTGGGAATTTTCTTGAGTTCACTGGTGACATCGAGACGGCTGTCTGACAGCAATGGGTAACCATTAGTCTCCTGGGCAGGACTTCCATGCACATTTGCGAAGAAAGGTAACCAGATGTGGAGTTAGGGGTTCTGCAAGCGGCCTCCGTAGTCTAGGGGTAACGTTCCCTCAAATTCAGGGAACAAGTCCTCCGGGAGGGAATTTAAGACGTGTGTCCCGTGTCGTAGATTTACGGCACGTAAAAGAACCTCATGTCTCTAGGAGACCTCTGAGCTAAATTACAGGCCCTTTCCCACCCAAGTAGTCTCCAATGCCTCTGGTGGATGGGGGAAGCATCAAGGTACCGGGAGCCGACCTCGTTGGCTCTACGGGGACTGATAGCACGCACCGTTACCGGTACGGTATGGCGACAGTAGAAATTAAAAGGCGGACGCACAATGGACCAATAACTGGTCTAAGTGCATGGGGAAAACCACCCCCTCTCATAATATATACATAGGGGTTCTGCAGCATCTCCGCTGGTGACACTTGAAGTCCCAACTCGAAACGGATCGGGCGCGCTTGGAGCCCGCCAATCCGAGTAACATGGTTGACTGACCCCGGCACGCTAGTTCAAGACCATGCAAACATTTTAATCGTTCGTCGTTCAGTTCGGACTTCGTCACCCTTGTCCGAGGATCGACTTCCGCCTACATAAATCACATCCCGTTTTTCATGGTCCCGACTTCCCGCCCACTCTCACCAGTGTCATCTCTCGATCCTGACGCCTGAGGCGATTCATATGGCTCCCTTATGGGTGAATCACGAAAGAACCGGGGAAGGTGTCACTGTTACGTGACAGGAACGTAAATACCGAGTGTCGCAAACCAGTTTAGGCGTATATTCTTTTAATTTCTTGGGGTGAGGTGAGACCGAGTCCACTTGGTACGTCGGCAACTAACTGGCCTACTGTAGCAGCCCCGGATGATAGATGATATGTGTAGAGCAGTCGGTGGAATGGGAATTGGCAGGGAAAACTGAAGTACTCCGAGAAAACTTGCCCCAGTGTCATATCCCACATGACCTAACCTAGACTCGAAACCGGGCAGCCGAGGTGGGAAGCCGACGACTAACCGCCTGAGCTATGACACGGCCCTAGACGAAGTGGATAATGCTTGATTTTAGCATTTCTAATTTACCCACCTTATTCCATGTTACGTGGACCACCTGTCGTCACGGCATGTCGCGTCCTCAGGTTGCGGATGGAAGAGACGCCCTCCAGGTATGGAGGGTAGCTGTGAATATACTGAATAAAGAGTCATGGACGGCCGAGTGTAGGAGATCCTCCAGCTTGGGGCTCAGATAGGAGTATGACTCCAATATAAAGACCGGCATGTTACGTAATGTTACACAGTGCCTCTGACTTGGGGCTCTTGTGCACGAAAGTCCAGCCACGTTCCTGAGGCTGGCAACTCATTCTTGTATACCGTACGGAATGATTTACATCAAGTAGCATACTAAATCAGTCGCACTAATGACTCTGAAACAGTGAAATAACAGAAATTCCTTTCAACAGATCCTCTTCTGTTGTAAATATTTAGAAGGTTTAACAGCCTCCTTCAGTTCAAATAACATTAAGAGGTGAAGCTGATGTTTCTTCCCGGTTTATAGCATTTTCTGAGTGGAATCGGTCGCATGTTTAGGCTTCACAGACGAAGTCTGAGGAAGCTGTCGCTGCGGTCCTGACGCGTGTGAGGGCGGACACGTACCATCTTGTGACCCGTGGACAGCAGGCCGCTCGCTCTCAAAATGTGGAAGAGAGCGCGTGGGCGGGGAACACACACAAAAAAGTTTTATTGTGACTAGTGTTAATACAAATGGGCCCAAAAAATGTATACACACTTCAACGTACAAAACATCCTTTTAAAATATTTGTCGGTACATCTTCGGTTGAACTTCAAAAATGTCTGTAGACAACCTGTATTAAAGTGCGTGATAGGCGTTACATGTAGCTATTTTCAGGGGTGAAGCAAAGATATATAAATAAATTATTTAATCAGATATTTTGTACGTTAAAGTGTGCCTACATCTTTGGAGTCCCTCTCTATGTCTTATGTACATAAGCTATACTTCTCTTATTAATTATGTTGGATTTATGATCCCTACAGCGGTGATTATGTAAGTGTGGCGGCATGCAATGTGGTAGAAATTTACCGACGTTTCGAATGAATGTACTGCCTCAATCTTCAGAGTCTAAGACAAAGCCTAGCAAGCAGCAATAAGAGCGAGCCGCGAGTGAAGAACCAGGTTCAGATCCAGACGATCGAAACATATACTAGTATCCGGTCGTGTGCGTTTCACATTGAAGTTTAATCTGCATGCACGTCATGCAGACTGCATATTGTTCTCCTAAGAGTAACTCCATCTGCAGAACAAGAGACACTGAAGACCATTAGCGTGTCGTTTAGGTTTGCAGACCGACTACTGATAAGATATTGTCACTTGTTGGGTATATGTTACGCGACAAGTAACTTCACGCCGTATTAGAAATAGCGAATTTATTGAACACTAGCTCGCACAATTACACAATTCACAATTACACCACTACTGCCATCTGCAGTACCACAAATACTTCTCCTGCTTCCATTCACTGCGGCGAATGCTAGACTGCAACTGACTGGTTACTCTGGTAATTCTCCTGTTATGTAGCTTCCGCACTGACAACACAGAAAACAGTTACGTGATAGCTACCACTGTTGCGTAACGTCGTGTTTACAGGCGTTGCTGGGGAACGCTGTTTATTGCTGCGTAGTAACCGCGGTGTCCCCTGTTACGTCACTGTGGGGGAGGGGGACGGAATGTTGACTGGCCTGTTAACGTAGCAGCGGCAGTTGCTCCGATGCTGTTACGTCACCGCTGGAGGAGGGGTGTTTACCGAGGGTTGCGCCGTCCAGGTCATAATATTTTGTGTGCCTTAGGCTCTGGCTTAGATGGGATAACGATTTTGTTGTACTGCGTATGGGCTTACAGATACAAGCAGTCTAAGTCATCAGAAATCAAAGTTGAAAACGGTTAAAATGATACAACCTCTGTCATTTCGCAAAATTAAAGATTTTCTAAAACACATTACCAAGAGAAATATTAAACCTTCTATCGCCGGTAACTCAGACCATGTACCGTTATTAGCAGCCTTTTGGAGCCTGAGGCTCTTCTAAATAGCGTTCAAAAATTCATTCCCTATCTCACAGAAAGCACAATGCGTCTCCGTTACAAAGACCAACCGGATAAAACCACCATTTAATGTGAGATGGCTCCAGCGTCGACTCGGCCACTAAGAGAAATCAGTACTAGGAATCCTCCTGGGGGGGGGGGTAAAGGGCGGCCGGCGCATAAGCTGACAACCTTACCGCCATCTGTGAGCCGATTGTCTAGAAAATGTGGAGGCCTTGACTTCTCACAACCCTTCTGGCCTTCAAGGCCTGTTACAGGAATATGTTTACATCTTTTTTTTTACCTCATGAAACTCAACTCTGAAATGTGTAGACAAAATTCAGTGCCATATAATGATAAAAGTGCTGTACTCGCTCTAGAGAGATAAAGAAAAATGACATGCTCAGGTCGGCGTGACCCAGCAGATGGATGTACGTGAAATTTGTATGGAAAAAACGACAAAACGTATAATTTCCGACGGTTAAAATGGCTGCCGCAAGACATCTCCATTCCCCTCTCCTGAAGCTATTCGAGTACCTATGTGACATTGCGTACGCGCACTCACTCTATGCCCAGAGTCCCCGATTCCACGGCGATTTGAAACATTCAAGACAGATGTCACGAAGTTACCACGGCAGACATCTGCGCTATCGAAGGGTCGTGACTGACGGATACTGTTTTAGGAACAACACGGACTGGGACACATGAAGGGAACTTCCTTCTTCAGGAAACTTCTATTTAAAGACTAGTGGTCGATTTGTTTTTCGATCCTCTCCTTTGTGTGTACACTTTTCGTGTGCGTACAGTAAGCACCTATGTACGTCGCGACTTCCGAGCATTCCACATACAGACAACAGACCCGGCGGCGCCAGGGGCCTCCCCATCTCGAAAGTGTTAAGCTCCCTAAATTTGGATCCATCTTTCTTCAATAATTTTTTGGACTTCCTTTTCGCGTACTTGTTTAGGCGTCGGTTGATCCATGTTCTGTATATTCGCTGTATTTCTCTAATGACAATTTCAAAACATCAGATTACATAGTGTCGAACATGATCAGTGAATAATGAACTGGGAAGGTGTTGTGTCCTAACTTAACACATTCTGTAGAGTGCATGGAGGACTGAGGAAAATGACGAAATCCCTCAGTTAAAATAACCTGCCGCCGAGCCACATAAGTAGCATGGCAGGTAACCAGGTGACCTCGTCTACCCCATTTGAGGAACGACGTTCTCTCTATGACACAAGTCAAAGTCAAAGTCACAATGCAACTGACGGTCAGTCAGTCAGTCAGTCAGTCAATCTTGGTGTCGAGCCCAATCTGGGGCTCATGAACAGATATTTATTACTGTTTGACAGTTTAGGTCTTGTTACTGTGGGGCACCCTCTCTCACGAGAGGACATTTCTTCTAAATAATATATAAGAATTCAGTTCGTACCTCACAGTAAACACATTACATCTCCGCTACAAAGCCCAACCGGTTAAAGCTGTTTGGGGAAAGAGTAACTGTTTATTGTGAGAATTATACGGGACACATAAATACTCTCTGCGGAAAAAAATACAGAGTTTTAGGATGTTAAAGCGGGTGGGACATATAGTGACCACTGGGCTTTAGAAGGTTAACACCGATAGATATAAATGTATTGCAACTGTGAGTAGCTCTGCACATGAGTAGATCACGTAGGTTATGTGTACAAAATTCCGTCTGCCTTTACAAGATCTGAGAGCTTTCACGATGGAGAAGATTAATATTGTTTCTAGGCTACGCCTTCGTGTACCATTATACTGCACACACGTTCTAATGAACCAAGCACTATATGAGCACACGAACATAATCCTTAGGGCAGTTTTCGTTTCAACGGAAAATTGTGGTATAAAATGTATTGGGAGAGGAACCTGTGCACACGAAGAATCTTCTGCCTACAAAAACAAACTTAGCCAAAAATATCTAACCTCAATAAAGCAAGTAGTTACTATAGGATTCTGACGATGGTGTATAACACACTGATATATTGGGTTTTGGGCCTCAATCCAGTGATTGAGGCTAGCTCTTTCTAACGGACCCAACAGAATAGGCGTTTTCCTTCACCTGAGGATGGAAACAGAACCAGTTTCCGAAACGTCGTGTTTTTATTAGTTATCTTAAAAACCAGGTCGATGGATAAAGTCCAAAAACCCAATATATCAGTCTCAATAAAGCAGTTCGTAAACTGAACTTCACAGAACATCTGCATGCAAAGCGTTGCTTCTATCTAGAGGTAGGCTTTAGATTTCTTTGTCAGTATAGGTGGGAACTGCAATTGCGCCTAAGCACACTCTGCACGGAGGAAAACTGCTACCATATTCTGCTCCTGTTCGACAAATTGCCTTGCGGCCCACTGCCGTAACGTGTTGTCTTCTAACACTCGCTCACTGGCATCCTGAGTTCGAATTCCACACGGGGCACATATGTCTCCTTCTTACTGTGATTTGGTTTCTTCTACAGGTACAGGCCTTGCGGCGAGTCGACTCCATATCCGAGGATTCCTAACAAAAGCCTAAAAATAAGATTCCAAATACGGAATCCTTTGAACCCAGGGGTCTCTCCTTCTGATGATGAAACCCACACTGATGCTCAATAACTCCCCCTGCGTGCGCTGTTAGTCAACCTTGAGAGAATATAATAGAATGAAATGTTGCGTGAAGAAGGTACTGCTCCATACAGCGTCAGGCTTCTTCGTCCTCTAATGATTACTTTTCATTCGTAACGGAATGCGCTTGTGGATCTCAAAACGCAACATTTCACCTCCCGCTTGAATTAGTTATGCCGGAATTTTATCAGTGCCTATAATTTATCCTTTTTACAATTTTACAACAGTAATAACATCTTCAAAATAGGCTCAGCTACAAATGTTTCAGCTGCATGTATTTCAGTGTGTCTAACACAACCCGACGAACACTCAATGTCTGACACAGAAGTTTACAAAATTCGGTTGCCTGATCGGATTGTTTAAACAATCCACATGGCCTCAGTCCTTGTGTTTAAGAAATTCGAACAGCCATTCAAGTTTCAAAATTTCTCCCATTTGGATTCCCCTATCAGCAAAAAGTCTGGAAACGTTTAGGGAAACCCAGTATGATCAGAGACACTTCTCATGAGTTATCTATTTCGGGATTCAGTTTTCTTGTTCCACAAGCGTCACAAAGATATGTGGATCTGTACAGAAAAATTCATTAGATTTTCTCCTGCATTGTTGTTTCTGGATTTAATTGTTGGCCTTGATTGATGCATTTAATTTTCACTTACTTTTCTGTTTTAATTTTAAGCGTTCATGTTCATGTCCGCAATTTTTGTTGTCATCTCTCTTTCCCCCTCGTTGGTGTCTCCACCTTATCGTGATGAGGGGGTTTGAGTATGCCAAGGACCCTGAGAGCTATACCGGCGGTAGCGTAGCTACTGGCAGGGCCTCCCTTGCTGGACAGGTCAAAGGGTAGGCATCAGACGAAGAGAGACACCAAAAACCAAAAACTGATGCCGGAAGCAGCGTCATCAGCAACTTGAAGCACAGAGCAAATGATGCTCGAGATGGTTCAAGTTCGTATAGCAACAGGCGTGACCAGAGTGGTTTGAACGGCTGTTGTACTGCGATGTGGAAAGCAAATGGAAAAATTACCACATTATCACTTTTCCTGGATAGTCTTTTTCCAAAAACAGAGATACCATGTATGCGAGAAGTTTCCTCTGGAGACAAACAAACAGGAGGGGCGGATAGAAGTGACCAGAAGACGAAGAAGACGTAAGAAGATGCTGCATGACGTTGGGGACAGAAGAGGATATTTTAACTGAAGGAGAAAGCTTGACATCGCATTAAGTGGAGGAACTGTTTTGAAAGAGACTGTGGACCTGTCGTCTGACAGATTACTGATGAATGAATGAATATCTCCTTAACAAAACGTGATATCAGATGCATATATACATATAGTTATACTGACATAGACTGCACAGTGACTGAGACGCCTCCGTCTAATGAATCTATGAAAGCAGGAACCTCCCACACTTTCGCATGAGGTAGGAAGCGCGTCCAGTTACCGAATCGTCGTGGTTCTTTTCTTTTTAGAATCCCGGAATTTGGATGAAGTCGAAAAGCTTAGTAATCGAATGTAATTAGATCTTACCTCGAAGTGAAAGAAAGAGGTTTGAAGTGTTATAACGAAAGAGGTAAAACGGCTACAAATGTTACAAGAAAAAACGGTAACAATCAGAACACTGGGCCTAAATCTGACACGTGAGAAGGCGCCAGAAAATTGCGTTCTGTTTCACACTGTCACGACGGCGCCGCAGTGTTTAACTTCCAACACAGGTTCAGGAAAGTGTCTCTGTTGTGTGGACTCTGCCGAGAGAAGGGATGCCAGGATGTTTCCACGGGGGTGGCGAAGTGCAGGATCCGCCAAGGTCACAGTAACAGGCTCACAAAGCTGCGGAGTGTCTCTCGCATGGCTTCATCAGCCTCACACGAGTCTGCACGTGGCAGCAACTTGACGCCGATCAATAGCGTCACGCCGACAGCGTCGGTGTAGCGGCACAGCTAGTCTAGACTCGTATTCGGGAGACGCTAGGTTGAAATTTTGGGCGGAACACCGGCCATCCTAAAAGAGGATTTCGTGGTTTTCCTCAGTTCATTGAGGCAAACGCCTGCATGGTACCTATATTAGCCCACGACCGCTCCCTCCCAAATCGTCAGTTATCCCAGTAGGAATGGTCAATATTCTGAGAGGTCACAGTATCGGTCATTCTAAGCAAAAAGGTGTATATGTACACGTGTCCTATTCCGAACGGTTTCAGAGATAGAGCTGTTTCACTGTACAATACACAGCACAGACGAGCAACATGCCATGTCCTCACACGAGCTGCAAAGAGCATTGATGTTGACGGTGGAAATTTCGAAAATGTATTGTACTAAGTAAACTGTACTAACTTTGTCACTTGAACAATAAATACCGGTATTAGAAACAGTACATAATATCTCTTTCTTATCAACTATTTTGGAACTGTACAGTGATATAGATCTATCTTGGAAACTGTTCGAAATATAACACATGAATATATGTACATTTTTTATTATAATGACCGATATTCTGACCTCTAAGAATACTGACCTCTCCTACTGGGAAATCCTCTATATAGTCTAGCTACTGGGACGTCAGCCAGAAGTTTGGCCTGCAGTTTTCTTGCCAAGAGGGGTGCATACTCAAATAACAAAATACGTATTGTTTATTCTGTCATGGAGCACAGCGAATGCCTTACCAAGGAAGCTCTGGATGGGCTCGGAGACTTCAAAGTAGGAGGGCAAATTATTCAAACTGTGAAATATGCAGATGACCTTGTGTTAATGGCTAAGGAAGAAACTGTGCTACAGGGCATGATTGATAGACTAATTGAAATTGGAAGGTGCTATGGCATGGAAATGAATGTGGAGAAAACAAAAGTAATGAAAATTTCGAGACAACCAACCCCAGTCACAATAAAGATAGACCAAAAACAACTGGAGAATGTGAAATGTTTTAAATATTTGGGTAGCTTGTTAACAGATGATGGAAGGTGTACTTGTGAAATTAAATCCAGGATTGCCATGGCAAAAGCTGCATTTAGCAAGAAGAAGAATCTTTTTACCAGCAAATTGGACTTAAATTTGAGGAAGAAACTAGTGAAATGCTACATTTGGAGCATAGCTCTGTATGGGGCTGAAACATGGACACTTAGGGCAGTAGATCAGAAACATCTGGAAAGTTTCGAAATGTGGTGTTGGAGAAGGATGGAGAAGATCAGTTGGACCGATTATGTGAGAAATGAAGAAGTGTTAATTAGAGTCAGTGAGCAGAGGAATATCCTACACGAAATAAGAAAACGGAAGGCTAATTGGATTGGTCATGTTTTACGCAGAAACTGCCTTCTAAAAGAAGTTATCGAAGGAAAGATAGATGGGCGGATAGAAGTGACAAGAAGACGAGGAAGAAGACGTAAGAAGATGCTGGATGACCTTGGGGACAGAAGAGGATACTGTCATTTGAAGGAGAAAGCTCTAGATCGCATCAAGTGGAGGAATTGTTTTGGAAGAGACTGTGGACCTGTCGTCTTGACAGATTACTGATGATGATGATGGAGCACATTAATGGATGCATCTAAACGCCGTTCAAATTGGTTAGAAGCTTATTATGTGGAACAGAATAATACAACCATCAGTAGCTTCCAGAAAAATAAAATCAAATGCCAGCACTAGAAATCACCACAGTTCTATAACGAATCAAGCGCGTGTGCGCGTGCGCAGCGGCATATACACAAACAGTTGCTTGCACAGATGAGGGCAGATACGGTCCAGACCCGTGCGAAGGACTGCAGTAGGATAACACGGACACTTACGGAGCGTGGGTGCATTTCGCCAAACTGGCTAGATCTTCCTCAGTCAGTTTAATTTTACATCAGCCTTGAATATTAATTTTTCATTTTAGAAGTTCCATCCGAGAGCGGCCGCAAGTTTTAACTCTTCGCGACTTAAGTCAGCAGCTTTCATAGGGAGATAGTGCTTTTCTGAAGAGAAAATTACATAAGCTTCACTTCCTCTAATAAATTAACTGCTCCTCCTCCTATTCAGCCAGCTCATTTCACCCCTCTTCTTGCTTTATCTTTCGGGCTCTTCCTTTATGTTATTCTATTTCTGTTCTGTTTACTTTCTTCTGGATCACCCGTCCCTTCTTATTCCATTCCCGATTTGTTTACTGTCCTATTATTGGACGTTATTTTTCTCAATTTCAGTCTACTGTCCTTACTTTGAAAAATAAGAGGAAATCGCCTTGCTGTCTGTGTATCCTGAAAAAGAGGTCATTGGGTAGGAGGCTGGGTGGGCCCCAGATCCGTTCTTGACGACGTGGAGAAAACTCTTTCCCCTACCGGAACTAGAACTCCGACCCCTCGGTCGTCCAGCCCATAGGCAGCCGCTGTACCGACTGCGCTATACCGGTTCCTACTATCAACACTTAGGTAATATTACTAAATATCACCATCTTCACTTTTATTTCGATTTGATACTTCATGCAATAAGAGCGACGAAGGTTATGAGTTTCGAACACATTAAAATCTGTACAGATAGAGTCAAAAATAAGCCAAATAATTCTGTACAGCATATACCATCGTCAGAATCCTTTCAAGTTTACATTAAAATCTATTAAAGTAACATGCGTAGTTTGACTAGAATGTTCATTAAACAGTCCTAGGTAGAATTCCATTACCTCTTAGACGAGTAAACTTATGTAACTAATATTTCTTCATTCAGACTACATAAAAAAAGTTCAGTTTAGAGAAATATCGGTGTTTAATGTGGGAATTACAGCGACAACTCAGTCTGTATAGCAACTAAGCTACGTGTAGACAGCCGATTAATCGGGGTTCGATTCCAGGCAGGGGTTGAAGTACTTTTCTCTACAGGGAACAAACAAGAGTGAATGACTCATTCAACCTCCTGTCCAACGGAGCTAGAGGGGACTTTTCACGGTGACAAACCTAAGAAGAGTGAAGCTGACCACTGACTTCCAGCTGCCGAGAGCCTATCTCTATTATCTGACACGTCTTTGTGGCACGATCCTTAATTAAGCGGAGGGACAAGTCCACCTTTTCCAGCCTACTTTCCTTATTTCGAAACAAGGAGTTCGGTGATGAACTAGTCGCCCACTTTCCTTTGTTACGACACGGACTACATATAAAAACACACGTCAAATAAATCTTATTGTAGCGGAAAAATGTTTATCGGATACCCGAACCGTTGTTTAGCAACGAAATGGAGCCGTACACATACAGACACACGCAAATAGTTTCCTTTGATACTATACGGATCGCATAGAAAACGACGCGTTCAACATTTCTTCTATTGTTGTGTGTTCATTCGTTGCGGCGGGAACGTGTTTACCGAAGTGTTGCCTAGCAATAATGGCGGATATACACATACTGACAGAGTGCCTAATAAACACGTTCAGATGGTCGAGAAATCAGATAAATATCAAATCCATTGAAGGGCTGTTCACGCCTCAGTTAAGTGTCGTGATTTACGTAGGTTGTGTAGTGCATCCGAGTGACAAGGCGCGAGCAGCCTAAAGGGCCATAGGACGCTGCTGAGTGGCGCCCTCATCTTGCAGAACGCGACCCCATTGGTTCCAGCAGCCTAGAGACATCTCGCCTCCGTATATCGATCTAACGTGTGCAAAGCCTCACGCCCAGCATCTACAGGCAGTTTTGCAACGTTCTGACAAGTCGCTGCAAAACGCATCACAGGGCTAATTTGAATTCGGGTTCTAAACAGACTAATGTAACAGCCGTGAAGATTAAATGAGAATAGATTACAGTAAACGCTCGCTAATCCGGTTACAGTTAATCCGGTTCGGAAGATGAAAAATTCTGTTCACAGTTGAGTACATGCTTTAAAACACACGTGGGATTTGGGAGCAAGAGGGAGTAGAGTAAGAGCAGTTTCAGACGGTGTTGAGGGCAGCTGAAGAGACTGAAACCGCGCAAGGAAATCTCCAAGACTGGCTTGAGCTGGATGAAGAGAACTTGGATTTCAACTTCTGACAGAGGAAGAAATTGCTGCAGTTATATTTTTATTTATTTTCATTAGCGCTGCCTATATTATTAAATTTTCCATTTATTTGTTTTCTAAGTTCTTGTCTTTTAGGACTATCATTTGCTTCATTCGTCCGCATTGCCCCCCCCCCCCGCTAATTAATCCGGATTAGTGAGGATTTAGTGAATATAAATTTTCGTACCTCTATTTCCTGCCCTTCATCCTGGCTAAGAGGCAGAATTGAAAGAGGAAAATGCCTCCTGTGTGGAGAAGACATATCTAGACACGCCTGAAAGCAAAGTATAGAGTGAAACGTGTCATATATCTTGTGGAAAAGAAGAAAATACGATGAATATTGAAAGTAACAGGAACAGAGACTCGTGAAGAAAATGTGAAAATATTTGTTAAGACTTATGATAAGAGTATAAGGGCAACGGGTAAGCTCAGCGAATTCGAACAGAAACGTATGACAAAAGTACGTACACGTGTTGTGTGTGAACACACTGAAAAAGCGTGTCTGGTTGCTAACAAAATGGAAAAACGTCGACGTACTATTTCATACGGAAAGCAGCGACCATCGTACTTTTTTTTACTTAAATAGCAATCAGAATTACAGTATTGTATAAGCTATTGTGATAACTGGGCTAATAAGCCCGCCTATGACAGGATGAGGATCCTTCCACCGAAGGGGCCTCTGTTTTTCACTTTAGGTCAATTGGAAGACGTCGATCGTACATAGTTAGTTAGTTAGTTATTTATTGGAGAGGGTGGGTTTCCCCACGCACTTAGACCAGTATTGGTCCATTGTGCTTCCCTCTATGATATTCTACCAGTCTCTATACCCTACCTATATTGGTGGGTACCATCAGTCCCGCCGAGCCAGCGAGTTCGGTGTCTATTGGCTTGGGGGTGTCTATAATGCTTCCCCCATCTATCAGAGGCGTTAGGGACTACTGTTAGGCGGGAAACGTCCTTGAATTTGGCTCAGTGACCTCCTTTGGAAATATGAGGTTCTTTTACGTGCCGTAAAGCTACGACACGGGACACACGGCTTAAGTCCCTCCCGGAGGACTTGTTCCCTGAATTTTTCCGCCCTTAAAAATTCAACGACCTCTGCCGGGTTTGAACCCGCGTACCACGAGTCATGAGGTGGGACTACGGAGGCCGCTTCGATCGTATATAAGTGCAATATCTCCACAACAGGACTTTGGGTAACATCAGTAAAATTAGGGTGCGGCATGTATCACACTTCCAACCAAAAGAACATTACCATAATATGAAAAAGAAACATAACTGGTAGATATATCCTAAAGCTAAGTGTACATAAGGAGGAAACTTCGCAACACCGTTGATCGGGCCCAATATTTCTCACAGATTGCTGCTGTAACTGTAACAGCGCGCGTTTGTCAGGGCTAATGACTCATTCTGCTATCGGCAGTTACAGCAGCAATCTGTGAGGAATGTTGGGCCTGCTCAGCGGTGTTGCGAAGTTTCCTCTTTATCTGAACGCACTGTATTTGCAGTGTCGGGGTATTCTGCTCGAACCTATGACAATACACCGCTATTCTCAGCTCCTCCAGGCAACTTCCGGTATCCTTCCCGATCCTTTCCAACTCATCGTTAATCAATCGTCACAGAGTCGTTAAATTTCCCATAAAAAGACTAAAGTGAAAACGGCACAGAGAGTTGCTGCATCTGGTACGCCAGGAGACCATGTGCCAAACTCGTATTGACATGGCGTCCTAGCAACGGAGGGTGCGCACAAACGCATCAGAATCCACCTCTTCTTCAAACATACAGGATGCACTACATTAGACACCTCCTCCTGCCCTCCAACAGAAAAACACACAATTTCAGGTACCCGCAAGAAAAAAATGTGAAGTTAAAAAGTTGCAATTCAACTTAGAATAAGCACGACGGATACATAAAAGTAAATCATAACACGAGTGTAAAGTGCCAAGTGATTTTAAAAAACCAGGACAGGAAGATAAATACATAGCTGTGTACTTTGGAGAGTACTTGCTGTCACGTGATTTTTAGTGACTATGTAGACCAATTGTCACGTGTACGGAGTGACTATAGACGGTATTAGGATTTATTTAATTCTTTAACACACAACTCGTTGCTACACTTTGTAGATCATTGTCACGCACAGACTAGTGTTCTCAATCTGTTAGTCTCCACTAGCCGTTGTTTGGTAACGGCTTCCAACGGCGGATGTTCCCCTTCTTCTGGGCCCTCGAACTGTCCCCGTGCCTCAGCTACCAGCTTCTAAGAGCAACAGCTCACTATGACTGAACCGTAGCGGGCCTCTAACTCACTCACCAACAAACCTTTCACTAACTCTTTACTGACTCAGAGTTAGAGTAAGAGTCAGTCAGAGTTACTTTACCGCCCATCAATTCGTCTTGGCGACAAGTTCCTTGAGGTTCATGACCAGAGATTTTTTTAATTGAACCCTTACGGTTATAGTCCTTGTGTAACATCCTCTTTGACGAGAAGATAGTACAAGTGTACGATTCGCACATACAGCATGTTATTGAATATTATTCCGTTTTTGCACTAAATACAAGTCCTCTGCCAGTCCAGGCATTGAAAAGCAGATCATGTCTATCTTACTTATCTCGTGCTACAACCGCAGTCTAGTCACTTGAATTGTCGTAAGCTTGACCGCCGCCAAGTTTAAGCCTATTATTTCCTATGCCTGGCTTCGCCTTGTCCTCTACTGCGAATATATTCATTCTCATGATTCTGTATGACTTCTGCGTGTTGCCTGAACAACAGACCGGTGTGAATCTTGGAAAATTTCCAGTCGTGCGGACAACCTTGTTTTGCGGGGTGCAGCAACAGTAATTCCCAGGCAGCGCAATAATAAATCATTACTGATCTAATCAGCTGCCTGCCTAAAAAGTTGTTGCTGGCCCTCGCCAGCACAGTTATTCTTGGTTAAGAGTCTCACGGGACCCACGAGCGTATCTTACTCCCTGATAGCTCTGGGAGCTTTCAGATACTCCTCGACCGACCCCTCTCTAATCGAAGTCAAAGTCAAAGTCACATTGCGACTGACGGTCAGTCAGTCAGTAACTCTTGGTGTCGAGCTCCATCTGGGGCTAATGACCAGATATTTACTACTGTTTTACAGTTACGGTCTTGTTTTTGTGGGGCACCATCTGTGACGAGAGGACGGGTCTGTTCTTTGTATACTCGTATGCTGCTGACCCTTGCCAGCGCAATCTTTCTCAGGTCCGAGTCCCTTCGGGCTCGCGACCATATTTTACTATTTCAGATTTGAGACTTCCCTTTTCGTCGTCTCCCACGACTCGCAGGGTCACGGTGGAGGTATTCAACCCCGCCTCCACACGGGTTGGGCTCTAATTAGCTAACTCGTGCTGCTCGGCGCGGGCCGCTTAAAAACACCACTTTCCATTATTGTTGCTTTCTGTTGCTCTCGCGGGATTGTTCCGTTCGCGTCTGTTGGCGGAGGGGTTACTTATTTCGTGGTCGTTGCTTAGCGATGGATCTACATGCCATATTACATTTAGACAAATATTGCCGTCTTTATATTCATATATGTTTAAAATTAAGCCGGATTCCACCACATTCATTTTTATTTTAACTACATCCCACTAATCTGTATCGTACAAAATTCTTACTTACAGTGTATAAGCCTATTCACTGCATCAACTAATGCCGAATTTTTATTGTCGAAATGTGTAGTGTATAATAAGAAATAAACAAAAAAAAAGTGGATAACATACGTTTGTGATGAGGTTAAACTTACGAGTGTGACATAGAAGTAAACACAAATTGGATCCAATCTTTTACAATAAAAAAACCGTAAAACTGGTCAGTCTAAGATATCAAAGGCAACAGACACGCCAGACTTTTTCTACCTCACGAAAGACTGGCCACTGAAATAACAACAGTCCAAGTAACATTTAAAGGTGAAGGGTGTCACGGTGTAAAGCGGNGTCTACCAGAGGCATTGTAAACTACTTGGGCGAGAAATTGTTGCCTAATTTTGCTCAGAGGTCTCCTAGAGACGTGAGGTTCTTTTACGTGCCGTAAATCTACGACACGGGACCCATGGCTTAAAGTCCCTCCCGGAGGACTTGTTCCCTGAATTTTTCCGCCCTTAAAAAAGCAGCTGTTACTGGGAAATCTGATTTCTGCTTCGGACGCTATCAGATACCACAGATCCTGGTGCATATCTTCAGTGCCAAATTTCATTCAAGTCCATCCACTAGATTGATTCTGAAATATGGAGACGGACAGACAAGCCTCCGCACTATGCATTCATTTTGTTTTGCAAACAGCGAACAGCGGAACGGAACCCCTCTCCTGGGCTCTGGACACTACAGACGGTCAGAGGCGGCGCCTGTGGCAGTTTGTATATTTCGGGTTACAACGGCCATAAATTATATAGCTTAAATATGTTGCATGAACAGAAGTTACGTAGTAGGTCACGAAAGAGCAAGCAGTACTCTGTTTCAGTGCCGCGCATGTATGTGACAACTGTAAGCGTATGTGAAATGTACTAATCTACAGTCACGTGATAAGTGACGATAGAGGGGATTTTGATTGGTAATCGGATTTATTTAACTCCTAAACAACTCGTGATTACATTTCACAGCTTTGTCTTCTCTGTAACAGTCTTCGCTGCGTTGTTTGGTAGTGGTTTCCAATGGCGAAAGTTAACCTTCTTCTGGGTTCCTGAACTGTCCCCAGCCGCAGCTGCAGCAACTTTCAACTGATTGTCTGCCTGCAGATTCTCTCTCGATTCTCTGGTAAAGTCAAAGTCAAAGTTACTTTACGACTGGCGGTTAACCACCAGTCAGTTCGTATTGGCGTCAAACCCTTGAGACACACAAGTGGACATTTTATTTTCAACCGAACTCTTGCGGTCATAGTCCTTATGTAACATCCTCTCTAACGGGAAGATGGGGTTGTTTCTTATGAATTCGCTAAGCCTTTCGTCAAGTGTATATTTCGCACATATAACACGTTATTGAAAATTCTTCCTTTTGCACTATACACGAGTCCTCTGTCAGCACAGGTTTTACAGAGAAGATCATGCCTAACTTACATATCTTATGCTACAATGAAAACTTAGTCATTTAATGATAGTAAGCTTGCCTAACGACAAGTTTAAGCCTCTTATATTTTCTATGTCTGGCTTCGCCTTCTCCTATACCGCGAACATGTTCATTCTCATGACTTTGCATGACTTGTGCTTGTCGCCTGCACAATTTTGTTGTACGTAAAGAAGTCAAAATTATCCGCACTCTTGTTTTTTCCAATTTATATACACAAAAGTAGGGGTTGAACAAGTACATCATTTTCTACATAGTCTCCTTCCTTTTCGATGCACTTGGTCCAGCGCTCCACAAGCTTGCGTATTCCCTCCAAGAAGAAGCTATTTGTTTGGTCGCGCAACCGTTTCTGCACCGCTTCTTCGTCCGTAGAAAATCGACGCCCTCGTAAAGCATCTTTGAGCGGTCCAAAGAGATGACAGTCGGAAGGGGCGAGATCTGGGCTGTAGGCAGGGTGTTCCAGCACCTCGAAACCCAAATGGTTAATGGTTCCAACGGTCTGGCCGGCCATGTGTGGGCGTGCATTGCCATTTAACAACACTTTCTTAGACAATAGGCCTCGGCGTTTTGTGTGAATTGCTGGCTTCAGATTGTTGGCCAGAAAATCACTGTATCTTGCACTGTTGATCGTACACCCTTTTTCCAGGTAGTCTTCCAGTATAGGCCCTTTTGATTTCCAAAAAACGGTTAGAATCACCTTTCCCACGGAAGATTGAGGCTTAAATTTCTTCTTCGTTGGCGATCCTTGGTGCTTCCCATGCCATACTCTGGCATTTGGATTCTGGCTCATAGTGATGAACGCACGTTTCATTTCCTGTGACCATTCTGCTCAAAAATTCTTTGCCTTCATTGTTGTAGCGGTCGCGTAAGCGTTGTCAGATCTCAACACGTTTCCGCTTGTGCTCTGCGGTAAGCTCTCTTGGCACCCATCTCGCACACACTTTATGGAAGCCGAGCTCGTCGTGAATGATTTGATGGGCAGAACCATGGCTAATCTGCAGAGAACACGCTACCTCATCGATGGTAACCCGCCGGTTCGCCAGTACCATCTCTCGAGGTTGCTGATTCTTCTCGTCAGTGGTGGAAGTTGACGGGCGTGCCGCTCCCTCTTCGTGCGTCACGCTTCTCCGGCCACTTTTAAATTTCTCGATCCATTCATACACACTTCTACGCGGTAGAGCAGTGTCCCCGTATTGTGCTGAAAGCCTCTGATGACTTTCAGCCCCTGACACACCTTCCAACCAGCGAAATCGTATCACTGTTCTTTGTTCCTCCTTGGTGCACATTGCTAGCGGAGCGGCCATGTTTACACTGTCACATCAAGGAAAATGATGCGATCAAGGTCAAACTTCGATCACGTGACCACAGTAGTACCAACTCTAAGCATGGGTGCGCAGAAGGCAGTGTGACAAACCTAAAGATGTGTTATGGTGAAAGTGCGGATAACTTCTGACTTTCCTTCGCATAATCGTATAAACATTCTAATTATACTTGGATAAGAGTATAAGTTATGAAGCTCCTCATTCTGTAGTTTACTCCAGCCCCCTCTTTCCCAGCATTTTATGGAACCCGAAGGTTCATTACCGTGTTCACAAGAGCCCTCCACTGGTCCCTATCATGACCCTGATCAATCCAATCCATACCATCCTATCCTATCTCTCTAAGATCCGTTTTAATATTGTCCACCCACCTACGCCTTGAGTAGCTGCAGAATTGGCGACTCCTCAAGAAGGGCTCATCTCCATGAGTAAGTAAGTAAGTAACTAAGTAATTATATACACAAAGATGGTTGGAAGCCTCGGCAAGGGCCGCCCAGTAAACACCGTTTCCAGCAGGTCCACTAATGTTATGTGCATGGTTCTTGCGGCCTTCCCGTCACAGCTACTGAGCCATCGCCTAGCGAAGAGCGTGTTTACGGAGCTCTTCCCTAGCAACGGGTGTCTCGGCTGGCTTCAAATTCTGGCTTTCAGCAGACATGCCAGAGTATGCAGAAGAGTCGGTTTACGGGTGACTATTTGTGTCACACGTGGGAGACGCCGTTAAACGCCAGCTTCCATGCATCAGTCGATAACATGTTGGTTCGTAAAGGAATGTAGGGGAAAGCAAGGAGAGTTAAGAGCTTATACAGCGAGAAGATCTGGATTCTTCAATTGACCTAATCCTCCCAGCCTCACTATAGCTCTGGGTCGACTAAGCCTCTAACAGAAATGAGTACCAGGGATCTTACTGGGGTAAAAGCTGATCAAGCCGGGGCGTAAGGCTGGCAACCTCACCGCCATCTGTGAGCCGAATGCCTAGAAAACGTGGGAACCTCGACGTCTCACAATCCTATGGGCCTTCAAGGTGTGTTACAGGGACAGATTTACCTTTTTTTACATGCTGAGTTCTTGAAATGACAATGAAACTGTCCCGCCATCTTCAGCTCACCTCCGGCCTCCAGCATCTTTCACGCGAGCTGCCTCAGGTGGCCTCTCCTAGTCAGCAGACATAGGTTCTTACCTCAGAAAATTCTGAGTCGTTCAGCGACCGGGACGGCAGGAGTTGGGTAGGTTACACTGTTAAACACGTAGGTCTGACTTGTATTTCACGTAGAGCTTTGAAATCTCAGTCATTACACACCTGTAGATTCGCCACTTCTCATTTAAAAAATGTCCCATTCACATATAAAATCTCCTTACTTTAGCTTCCTTCCATCTCGTTAACCCTCTCTCCACCTTCACCCTCCGTAGTTACGATCAACCACCCACAACTCCCTCCCACGTCACTCCCAAAGACATAAGAATCTTCACGAGGGCACGTTTCACCTGAACACCCGTGCCCCTAAACAGCCTAGAATGATATCACTAATTCCCTATTGGGGTCCTGCAGTGCACAGTTCGAGGCTACGGGTCGAAATTCGACTCATCCTTTTCCAATCAGGACGATTTGACATCCAGATGTCCCTCTATGTCTGGCTCAATGGGGACCATTCTCGGGTGTGCTTCATGGCCAAGCTTTGACAATGGACATTCGTCCAACTTGCCAGGAAATAAAGTTAATCTTCAAACACACGTTCCTTATTATGAAATTTCATACGTATTTCTAGTGAAAGGGTCCTTCCTCTTCCATGTAACAGCTCCTTTGAAGTCACATCCTGTTCCGCCCAATTCATTTCTTAACTTCTGAAATTATAAACGCCTGCATTTCCGTTCCTTGCTTGAAAGGTCCACTCTATGCGACAATTGTCACATATTTATAGCAAGGCTTAACTATAGACCTCTCACCCTTTGCTACAAATTGTGTATGTTCATGGCACCAGTTATGTTCCCTTCATAGAATAACAACAAAGGCATACGAAGAACATGTCTGTATCCAAGAAAATCTCTTGAATATAAAAGAATAATGGTAGATAAAATAAAATAAAATCTAACTTTACATAACATTAATATTTCAAAGCTTACGGAGAATACACAATCCTTTCAACTCCATGGGAGACATATGCGTGTAATTTTTATCATAAACAATAACAAATGCCTTCAGGCGAGGACTGTACGATTACAACACGAACCACATAGAAGACACCGCGACCAACATTTGTTCTACAAAGGCCGTCTCTTCTAGCTTCACTACTCCGGGCTTTAGTCGTTACGGGCAGGGCACACGGGCAGCAAGGTGACCTCATGAGCCTCCTTTTACAGTTTAAAAATATGGAAAGTACGCTAAAAATTATGAGAATATCTGATTAATTCTCAACAGGCGTTACTCTGGTCTTACTTAAAATCCGTTTACATATTTCGTAAATATTGAAATTTCCTGCGTCTCGTCACTCATATATTCATACTGTTACGATTTAGGAGTGACTATAGACGGCGTTTTGGATCGGATCTTGGATTTATGGACCACGTTAACACATGACTCCTAATTACACTTTACAGTTCACTGACACACATGGACTATGGTCCTCAGTGTATTACAGTCTCCAGTGGCCGTTTCCTGGCAAATGATTTATAACACAGGAACTATAACAGTCTATCTGAATTACAGACTCCAAATATCACACACAAATTCTTCTTTTCACAGCCGCACTTGCAAATTCACAGCCTCCCGTATAGAACACTTGTCCGCCAACTGGGTTCCAGGTTGGCGGCCATTACACACCTACCTCCTAGCCCTCTCTTCACAGACGAACATTCAAGTGACAACTGACAACTAACCCCCAATTACAGCGCTATCATAGCCTCCCATGCAGAGATCAACTGAACTCGCTGTCAAAGTCAAAGTCACATTGCGACTGACGGTCAGTCAGTCAGCAAGTCTCGGTAGCGAGCCCCAGATATTTATTACTGCCTGACAGTTACTGTCTTGTATTTGTGGTGCACCCTTTCTGACGAAAGGACGGGTCTTGAACTCGTTGCTTAAACCTGTCCTGTTCATAATATCTCGGCACGGACCACATAGAAAACGCCCCGTTTCCAACAGTAAGTCTACTGTTACGAGCATATTCGTTTCCGAGGGAACGTGTTTAAGAATCCGTTGCTCAGAAACAGTCGTATATTCGCCTATTGCATAGCAACGGCTCTACATGCTACACGTATCAGGGGCTTTAATGTAAAGAGAAGATGGAATAATGAATTAAATATTTCTGTTCTCATCTTAATTGCTGTATGATTATCGTACAGTGCGTTCTGTTGCAATGCATCATGCACAGTTTACAGCTGATATGACCTTTAGATGAACCGCTCATAGGGGACTCCGACAATCGAACTATGACAGATTTCCATTTTATTTAAGTTCCAGAAGGCTAATCATTACATCTGGTGAAGTTTAATGAGACTAACAGAAACGGGTTCAGATGCTGAAGTTCAGAGTTTAATGCAACTTTATAATTCCAGCTGTATCGATTATAAACCAATCAGTCTAATAAATCAATCAATCCAGCGTGCATTATACGTACAAGTAAACTCACGTAATTGATTTTGTATCGTATGTCACAGTTATCCCTTTAACAACAAGAAGTTCTGGGAAGAACTAATAACCTGACTTTCCTATAAGATATGGTCCACATAGAGAACGAAGCCTTAAACAATATTTAGTTGCCGCGGGAACGTCTCTACGAGATGTTACCAAGAAACGATAGGGAAATATACAGGCCGACCCATAGACACACGTCCAACAGTTCTTCCACCGTTGCGTGTATTCTTTGCCGCGCGAACGTGTTTACCTAGCATTTGCTTAGTAACGATATGAGGGATACACATAGACACACAGACAGATGGGAAGGAATTATGAAGTATGCAATTGAGACTCAGGTGTCATGATATACATACCACGTTTCATAAAGATTGGTTCAGGCAGAACACGTTAGGAAGGGTGCGAATGTCATAACTTGTGGTGTACTCCCACGCTCCCGTGTTTAGTGGTCTCGCAAACAGCCAAACTTGAGATAAACACTATATGGTGCACAGCATGTGTGTAATGCCTCTCGGCGACTTCAGTTCAAAACAGTATTCGCCCCCATAAGTGTTTAGCGAGGTAGGCTCAAGATGCGTCCAAAAAACGTACACGATCCTCATGTACAGAGCCCGTTACTGCTGTTCGATTTTAACCAAACTTGGAACGTGTCTATTTATTTTTAGTGAGACTACCCGGCATCGATTCAATAACAAATTCTTCATCCGAAGTTGAGTTGTTACATCCGGACAGACATAGTTAAGCGAATAGGGGAATTTTCATAACTTCCGCTGAGAACGCACCAAAAATGATTCCCTTTATATAGATAAACACTCAGCTGTACTTCTAATATAACCATATCAGTTAATCATCCCAGACGTAAGAGGGTGCCTGTGAGTTTATGCCAATACTTCAATATCTTCTTTCCGAGGTCACACCTATTCAGAAATGTCATACAATTCTCAACGGTCACGGAACCTTAGATATTTGGACTTCAAGATGGTTTGTGGAGATATAATGTTTCATTAAAAAAAACAGTAAATTCAGCTTCTCAAATGTTCAAAATAGCCGTCTTCAGTTTGGACACATTCTCACACGTCTGACCGTGGAGCTTGTAAACTTACACAAAACGCTGAACTACAGAATGTCATAAAACTCTTTGAAATTTCAGTGAAAATTTTTAGAAGAAAACTCTGGCAGGAGTGTCTGATGTCAGAGTCTTGAAAGAGTTCTGCAAAGACGGATACATTTGCAGTGAACGTGGCAGAATAGCAATGTGCAGCGAAGAAGCATTCTCCCTGCTGCCCCTGCATGTCGGCTACAGTCTCGGGTGGGGAGGATACGAAGGGTTGGGAGCTCAGTACATGGGCCCCATAATAACGGACACGCCGCGTAGGGGGGTTCGTGCCATAACATAAAATTAATAGTGGGAATGGGGCGGAGGTTCTTGTATGTGAAGGGATGAACATTTATTTGCACCATCAGAACATAAAGGTTTTATGGAAACAGCTTCAAAAAAAGCCCTACGCTTCAGTGTGAAATAGCACGTTCCCAATGCAGAACAGAGTTCCGGTTTACGTATGATAATAACTGATCCTGAAGACTTGTGCAGTCTCCGTATTCTGAACCTGACACAATGCGGAACCTTCAATTCGTAGAGACAAAAATCTTCTGGGATGTGTTTACTTTTCTTACTAGTATCGCTTACTTAAGCGGCCTCCGTAGTCTAGAGGTAATGTTCCCACCTCATGACTCGTAGTACGGGGGTTCAAAAACCCGGCGGAAAAATTCAGGGAACAAGTCCTCCGGGAGGGGCTTTAAGCCGTGGGTCCCGTGTCGTAGCTTTACGGCACGTAAAAGAACCTCATGTCTCTAGGAGAGCTCTGAGCAAAATTAGGCAACATTTCCTGCCCAAGTAGTTTCCAATTCCTCCGGTAGAGGGGGGAAGTATTAGGTACCACTGCCAGAGGAGGTTGGAACCTTGCTGGCAGAAAGGGGCTGATAGTAAGCACCAGTACCGGTAGGGTATGGAGACAGTAGAAATTAAAGGGGGACGCACAATGGACCACTAACCGGTCTAAGTGCATGGGGAAACCCACCCCCTCAATACGGAATACGGAAAATGGCTTACTTAAACAAAAAACAAACTCCATGGTTTTAGTCCGCAAGCGAACTATACCGACCGAGCGACCGCCGGTTGTCGGCAAAGTTAGTGTCAACTTTTGTGGATAGAGGGTGTCACATGGTCAAAGCAACGAATTACTTAACGATACTGAAATAGCTCGCATTATAGTGCCGAACTGTAGAATGATAAATGAACAATGAATTGAAAGGGATGTCAAAGGAAGCGGTGCGGCCTGATTTGAGATATTCCCGCATTTTCCAGGACGGAAATAATGAAAACTTCCGCCTGGTTTGAACCTGACACCTACAAAATGCGGAGGTGTATAATGACTCGACCGTCGCGACGTTCGGTGCTCTGGCGCTGTCGTCGGAGAGGTCACGTGTACTGTGTTGTGACTGGGTGATGCATGGGCCACACCATGTTACTGCCCGGGTCGAGTGGCGTTTGCTGATAAACGCAAGAGGGCAACACACTTCACTTCAAACTCTGTTATCAGCCAATCAGTGTTTTATCTGAAGATAGGTAAAGGTAAAGCTGTTCCTGTGCTTAACTAATTAAACACTACGCCATGAAGGCGTGTGGGGGGTGGATGTATTGACCTCGGCACTAGTTAAAGATGAGTGGTCAGCTTCACGCCCAGACCACTTTACCCCCCGGGGAAAGAGCCACCGGTAGCCATTGGATAGGAGGTTGGATGGACACCACAGTCGGTCTGGACGACGCGGAGAAGTGAAAATTCTTGACCCCACCGGGACTCGAACTCCACCCATCAGTCGTTCAGGCAGTAGGCAGTCGCTATACCTGCTGAGCTATCACGGCTCACATACAGTAATAGTGAAATAATTATGTCACGTGAAGGGGGGTACGCTGTGGGTGTGAAACTTGGTCTCTGACATTTAGGAAGGAACATAGACTGAGGGTGTTTGAGAACAGGCTGTTGAGGAGAATATTTGGACCGAAGAGGAATGAAGTTACAGGAGGCTGAAGAAAACTGCATAATGAGGAGCTTCATAACTTGTACTCTTCTCTAAGTATAATTAGAATGATCAAGTCAAGGTTGATGAGGTGGGCAGGTCATGTAGCACGAATGGGGGGAGACGAGGAATGCGTATAGGATATTGGTGGGAAAGCAAGAAGGAAAGAGACCACAGGGAAGACCAAGGAGTAGGTGGGTGGGCAATATTAGAGTGGATCTTAGAGAGATAGGATGGGATGGTATGGACTGGATAGAGCTGGCTCAGGATAGGGACCAGTGGAGGGCTCTTGTGAACACGGTAATGAACCTTCGGGTTCAATACAATGCTGGGAAATTCTTGAGTAGCTGAAGAATTGGCGGCTCCTCCAGAAGGGCTCAGCTCTATGAGTAAATAAGTAAGTAGGGGGTACGCGTAACGAATATTACGGGTTCCTTTTCGGATGATGGGATTTAATTGCACTTCGGTTACAATCTCTCTTAATTACAATTAATACAGCTCTATCAATGGTTTACACAATTTCCAGTTCACCGTTGCACACGCACTAGGATTATCAGTTTCCAGTAGTCGGCTCCTAGCAACGGATCTCAACACAGAAACTAGCACTTCAAATCACTATGAAGTCTTCTTGTTTTCAATCACTCTATGCTCTTCTGACCTGACCTGTACTCAACTAATCTTCACAGTTCACTAAGGACATGCTCCATTCTCGCCCTCGTACTTTCAAGTGCTCCTAGCTTGTGAATTCACTTCTCTTATAAGCACTCCGCAGAGACTCCATGGAAAACACAATCCGTACTGTTGATGACGTCACCGCGTTGCATAGCACGGTCGAATACAGGGAAATGTGTTTACCGAGCCGTTGCCTTGAAACGGATTGTTCTATTGTTGCGTGCGTGTATTACTTAGCAACGGCTGTTTCTGTGGCTCAACAGTTCTTGCGTACAGTAAGTACGCCAGCGTTACTATCTTACATTATACATCAAATTTAAACTCGATAAAGTGATATATATTTTTAAAACACATCAATCAAAAAGAAATCCAGCAGTTTATTAGACGTGTTTACCATCTCAGATGCCAGTATGACTTGTCACCTTTGCATCACGGGCAGTAACGCGTGAAGGAATGGGTTGCCATGAGCTCCTGTGTCATGGCCTTAAAAATATTTGACAAAATTCGATGAAACTCGTCTGTCTTCCTGTCACATATACAAAAAGCAGTTCCAGTTTCTGAAACATCGTGCTCTTTAGAATACCGTACGATGCACAAAGTCCTAAAACCCAGAAATTCCTATGTTAGCGCTATCGTGAGAACGATTTAGAATTTACTGGGATATTCACATTCACCGGCATTGAGCTAACATACTCGTAGATAAACTACTGAATACCGAGTGGAAATAAAACCGTTCAACCGTTCCGGCGCTAGCAAAGGGCACAGACAGAGAGGAAGACAGAGACGGTATTGAAAAAGCAACTTATTCCTGTCCAGGAGAGCTGAAAGCGTGCAAATTCGTCAAAACCTCTAGATCCATCAACACAGTATGTTCTGACATACTGTTCGCGTACTTATATGCGAAAGTAACATGGGAAGGCAGAGATGAAAGTAAGTAAAGTGAAGTAAAGGTTTCCCTGTAACAAGCCGTGGAGGCCCATAGGGTTATGAGATGTTGAGGTTCCCACATTTTCTAGACGATCGGCTCATAGATGCGGCAAGGTTGTCAGCCCTACGCGCCGGCCACTCTTTACCCCAAAGAATATTCCAAGAATATTCCTGGTACTCATTTCTGTTAGAGGCTGAGTCGACCCCAGAGCCACAGTGCGGATGGAAGGATTAGGTCAATTGAACATCCAATGACCACAATGGGACTTGAACCCGCGACCTTCCAGCTTGTAGTATATTGTGTCAACCAACTACGCTACCGCGTGCCCTAGACAGAGATGAAAACAGAAGAAAAACCATGAAGGTTATGGTGGACTGGGATGTGATATGAAGTTTGGTAGAGAGGTGCCAACTTTTCTGACGACGCTGCGGCAGGCATCTACAGGTCAGAAGATGCAGACGGAAAGCTGCTCCAAAATGTTGGTAATTATATACCAGCCTACACGGCGTCACGTCCCGTAGCTAACACCATGTTAGCCTCGCGTCTCAGGAGACAGAAGTGTTTCCAGCAGGAGCCGCCTCATGACGGAGCGCAAGTGTTGGTGTTGGCAGCCTCGACAATGTGCGTGCAGTTCATTCCAAGAGAAACACAGGCTGTCAAAATACACTTAACTCGGCGATTATTCTGGAACCAACATAACACGACCCCACGAGCCTCTCTCCGCCCCATTCCTCCCCTGGGTTCATTTGTGGCTTTCTCGTTTCATCCTGTCTCCTTCATTTTCTCTATTTCCAATATTTTAGCTCATCTCTCTTTTCTTCAGGGGAAAAGTAGGCTTTCGATTTTCGCTTAGTGGGGAAGGGGGGTGGAATCCAGCTGGGTCCATTCGGTACGGCGGCCACTGATTGGCCTATTGTACCTGTACCGGGTGATTATAATGATGGAAAATTTGGTGGAATGAAGATTGGCAGGGGAAACCGAAATACTCGGAGAAAACCCGCCCCAGCGCCACTTTGTCCACAACAAATCACACTTTCCCAGACCCGGGATCGAAACCGGGCCGCCGAGGTGGGAAGCCAGCGACTATCCGCTTGTGCTGTGGCGCGGCCCAAAGTAGGCTTACTGTATCTCCATGTTCTTTGTGTTTCATCTTCCAACTTTCGAACCAGGCGACTGATTTTAATGAAACTTAATACTGTCACGTGTAGGTCTGCGTGACTTATAGACGGGTTTTGGATTGGACGATTGTATTTATTGACACCTTATATACTCAACTTGGAACTACAATTAATTATAGCGCTATCGCTGTTTCCACAGTTTACAGTTAATTGTTACACAAACTAGTGTCCTCAGTGTATTACACTGTGCACTGGTCCCTTCCTGGCAACGGATTTAATAGTCTCACAGTCATTTTAACTCACACGTGAAGTTTTCTTTGCACCGCCTAATTCCTTTCTTGCCATTATTCTGCAACTGCCAACTCCGGAGATGCCGTCAATTCTCTGCTGCAACTGCCAACTCCGGAACTCTACTGCCTTATACGGTCTTCTTTGTCCTTTTTATAACCCCTCGGTACGTACCGCACAGAAAACACAGCTCTTTTATTGTTGCGTGAAACTCCGCGGAAATGTGCTTACCCACTCGCTCCACAGCAACGGTTGTACGCGTCACATCTTGTATCGTGACACCTCCTCTATTGTTGCTTGCAGGCATTACTTAGCAACGGCTGTTCCTCTGGCTCCACTCCAATCGAATACTTTCAATTCCTTATACCAATAAACAACATGGCGGACGCACGAACACCAGAGTCACTTGCTACAGGTTCATGAAACTGTGTACGGTACCGCATCTTTTACATATATAATTTCCCTTAGGGTACATTTTCACAGAATGCAACGAAGCAACATGGCATTTTGCGAAACTTCCATTTAGCTCCAAACTTGATAGCGACAACTGACACAGTAATGCAGCTAGGAATATAAAATGTGGCACGAAGCTAGAGTTTAGACAATTCTTAAGCTTGGCGGGGGTGTAGTGAAACTGCATGGAGACTTGTATTGTCCTGTAACGCTCAACTTTCTGGCTAACTTGCCGTGAAGTTGCAAGTACCTCAGACTTGCTAACTGCGATACACATTACAGAACTAACAATAATGACAATTATAATAAGTCTTTGTCGAAATGTACAAGGTATTTGCATATTAATCTTATAGATAGGATGGGATGGTATGGATTGGATAGATCTGGCTCAGGATAGGGACCAGTGGAGGGCTCTTGTGAACACGGTGATGAACCTTCGGGTTCCATAAAATGCTGGGAAATTCTTGAGTAGCTGCAGAATTGGCGGCTCCTCAAGAAGGGCTCAGCTCCATGATTAAGTATTATTATTATTATTATTATTATTATTACTACTACTACTACTACTACTACTACTACTCAGACTAGTAGTCGAAGTGCTTTATCGTCATTGTTTCATTGTTTTCAACTTTGCTTTGGAATATGCCACTAGGAAGGGCTATGAAAACCGGGTGGGACTCTTAATTATACGGGGCACATCGGATGTGAATCTACTAAGTGATAACATAAAGAAAAACAAAAAACTAATGAAGGAAGAGGAGTGCATGCAGGATATTGGTGAGAAAGCCAGAAGGAAAGAGACCACTAGGAAGACTTAGACATAGATGGGAAGATGATTTAAAATGAAACTAATATAGGATGAGGTGATATGGATTGGTTTCATCTGGATAGGAATAGAGAGCAGTGAAGGGCTTTTGTGAACACGATAATAAAGCTTAGGATAACGTAAAATTTTGGAAGTTCCAGAATGGCTGAGGTACTGGCAGCTTCTCAAGAAGGTCTCAGTTCCATGCAGTTAGTAGTAGCATGATTGTGATTATCGTATCAGTATCACCATGACATCATATCAGGGTTATAAACTGGGACTGTTAGTTCAGGGGGCATGATAAGCAACATAAGGGGGCACGTGACAAATATCTGAATCATTTCTCTGTTCATGGAATGCATGAAGATTTTTTAAAACGAAAAAGTTTTATTCCTGTAAGTCGTAGATCAACGTAAAAGTTGGGTCACCACTGAATAGGGTTTCACAGTCACACCAAGGAATATGTGTTGTTAGCTGTGAGACTGCAGGGTACCTTAACTAGAACCTGCTTAAGAACTGAACCATAAATCCACCGTATCTTGCCATGTTGATGCTGTTAGGTGGCAGAACGGGGGACGCGGTAGCGTACTTGGTTAGGCTCTATTCTACAAGCCGCAAGGTCGTCGGTTCCATTCCCGATGAGATAATTGGATTTTTCAATTGACCTAATCCTTCCAGCAGCATTATGACCCTGGGGTCGACTCAGCCTCTAACAGGAATGAGTACCAGGAATCTTCGCTACGCTGACGCGTACGGCTGATAAGCTCACCGCCATCTGTGCACCGACTGTCTAGAAAATGTGGAAGCCTCGACGTCTCACAATTCTACGGGCCTCAACGGCCTGTTATAGGGATACTTTTGCCTTTTACATGATGGAAACTTAGAGCAGTTTAAATTTACACGAGCCATACACACGTATTTGGAATTTCTGCTGAGCCAGGGAACTCAATGACAGGTCTGTCGGGGCGCCGCCCCACCTGTTCGTACAGGTGTCCTTGCATCCCACCAGCGTCATGTTACGGTTCGTCGGGTCAAAGAGGAATGCGAAAATCTGTAACCCACAGTACATTCCCATGCAGATGAGTAGCCCTATCACTGGGATGTGCCGCCGCGTAGTTTGGTACATACGTATCATTGTTTTGCATGAACCTTCGTCTTCATATTCAGGATATAAAAGGTTCTTCTAACGTTACACAGCAGCGCTTTCAATGAAGAGGTAACGGCTACGTTGGTGGATGGGCAATAACATGGAGACACCTCGGGTACGGCGTATCTGAGCTACCTCGAGACTATAGCTGAGAGGTCTGCTCCCTGTTCTACTTAGCTGCTCTCTCTACCCCGCTAGCCGGTTGACCTCTCATAAGGGTGAGAGCCCCCATACACACAGAGTTTGGCCTCCACTTCGGCCTGCACAGTTGAAGACTGAAAGGCAAAACTGATGTGTGTGGTGCGGCCGGCCGGCCAATCGTTTGGACTGTTGGCCTGTGGGAAACCCGTCAGTCCGTCAGTTCTGACTGCAGGACCGTAGCACGTGACGTGTGTGACTCAACATTATAGGCTGGAAGACCGTGATTGTGGCATGAAGCCTGCCGCTTTATCTGCGCGTGTATGGGGAGGAAAGGGAGGGGGTAAACTGTCACAGTTTTGCCTGTAAGGTCGATCTGAAGGCCAAACTGTGTGTGTATGGGGGGCCTGAGTATAGAGTCGGTGACCTTTCAGGGTCAGGAAGGGCTTACACTTAATTTAGCATATTTGCACTGGTCGCTGCCACCGTACTATCTCTGGGGGGGGGGGTTACCGGAATAAACCCGAAAAACAAGGAGCTGTCTACATTATTATTATATTACAGTATTTACAAACCCTCAAAGTAGAGACAGATAGTTCCTCCACAAAGCTGGTATCTGTATATCAGACTATACGGCGCCGAAAATACTGTGAAATGTGCGCATCTATATTCTGATCGCGACTGCAATATGGCGGAATGCGCTGGCTGCATTGTGCGCGCCTTCATCTGTCTCCTAGATCAACGTCCTCGTCTGCTCTGGGGGGATGGAACATTATGAGGGGGTTGATGGGTGTAGACATCCCTTCTGCATGTAGAATATATTAAATACAGTGTTGGGGGATTTAGCGTATTTGCCTTAAGGGGTAATTTCTCATTAAGTTGCTTCGAGCGTGCTACCCTCTCTCTCCCTGTAGCAGCACAGTGTTGGCCGCGCGAGAAACACGGGTCGCACGCGTCGCGCAACGGAACGCATTGGCATCGTTCGTTTCGGATCGAGCAATCAGGCTACACCCGCCTCCACCAGCTCGCTAATCCGGATTAACTGGGATTACTGAAGCAGAAGTTAGCCCTAAAAGACAAAAAAAAAAAAGAAATAGAAAACAAATAAATGATAATTTAATAATATGAGAAGTGCTGATGAAAATAAATAAAAAATGTCACTGCAACAATTTATTCTTCTTTCAAAAGCTGAAATCCAGGGTCTTCATGCAGCTGAAGCCAATCTTGGATATTTTCTTGCCTGGTTTCAGTCTCTCCAGCTGCCCTCAGCACAGTCTGAAAGTCCTCTCGCTACTAAATCCCATGTGTCGCTTTAAAGTACGTACTTAACTGTGAACAGAATTTTTCATTTTTCATATTTCGATCCGGATTAGCGAGGGTCTGCTCTGTTTCAGTTGAAGTCAAGTTCGAGTCCTTCAGAAAACAGCACGACATAGGCCGTGTGGATACGCGCCTTTACGCTCATGTCTGCCTGTTCTACGTCAATGGCAGAAGTTGCCTCGAGCTGAAATTTTCTGATGTTTTATTACTGCTATTTCAAGCCAATTTTATGACGAACTGAACACATAAGCACAGATTCTGATTACGTTATGCCTGAAGATGTTTTCTGGGCACAGATTTCCCTACGGAAGGTAGAGAGAGCAATGGCACCCATCTGCTGGACTACACGGTGTCACAGCCTGAGAACCTGAAATCTCATGCGGTAAATTTGTCGGATATAACCCCAAAATTCCTTACCGTCGCCATATTTATAACTGTTAAAATTATAATAAAATGTATGCTTAATGTGTGGGCGTGTTGGCTGCAAATTTCGCGAGCCTAGCTCCAGTGGTTCGTTAGCTATCGTCTTCAACCCGCAAGCGAAAGAACTTATCTCACGACCGCCATATTGTTTGTTTATTATTCAGCAGGTCCAGTGATAAGTTGATTACTGAATATTAAATTGGAAAGCATGGGGAAGGGAGCGTTCACAGCAAGCGATGAAGTAACATCCCGACAATGGGTTGCTGGAAACCCGAAATCCTTGTCATGTTAGCCAATTTTAGGCATGAGATTTGAACCTAGGAAATCCGAGTAAGGGGCAAGAGTTGTAGGCACTGGCTATGTCATTAGGCCTCCAGAGACTATCATTAACATGATAAATGCGAGACATATTACACGAAACACGCCTTTAAACCATAACACGGAACTTATTCCAGGCTCGTTACGGTGTCACTATTCAGAGACCAGTGTCTGTCGCGATCCTTCGTCATCCTTACTAGAGACACGGCAAGCCCGCCACACATGCACAGCACGATCATGTTACTGATTTTTCAGAAACACGGACGTTCAATGCAGCTTTCAATCGGGAATTCGATACGGGAGGGTTTAATTGCACTTCTCGTCAGTAACACAAATAACCTCATGGAGCTGAGCCCTTCTTGGGAAGCCGACAGTTCTGCAGCTACTTATAGGATTTCCCGACATTTTATGGAACCCGAAGGTTCATTACCGTGTTCACAAGCGCCCTCCACTGGTTCCTATCCTGAGCCAGATAAATCCATTCCCTACCACCCCATCCTATCTCTCTAAGATCCATTTTAATATTGTCCACCCACCTACGTTTTGGTCTTCCCAGTGGTCTCTTTCCTTCTGGCTTTCCCACCAATATCCTACTATATGCATTCCTCGTATCCCCTATTCTTGCTATATGCCCTCTCCACCTCATCCTCCTTGACTTAATCATTCCAATTATAGGAAACATCCATCTTAATATTTTCTTTTTATTATTTAATTAACAGCATATTTACAATCTACTCTCGACAATATGGAGTAATAAGTAAATTTGTTCTAAGTAGGTGTCTTGAGTAGAGAAGTCCTGCACATTGTAACGGATTTGTTCAAAGCATTGCTAGGCGAAGGCTCGATAAAGAAGTTCCAACGCGCAACAATGGAAACTGTGTCTCAGTGAACGACTGTTATAGCTCGTTTCTATGCAGCAGTCAGCGCGCCAATGAACTAGAGGGTAGCAATTACGTGACTTGTGTTTTCTGTGTGGTCCGTGCGGAGCCTATATGTACATAACGAGGGCCTGTTGTACCTTTTCTTTTCCGTGGTTTTCCTCGGTACTAGAGCAAATGCTGAGTTGGTACCCAAATTCCACGTTGCACTGCATGCCTCACATGCAGCCCTCCCATTGTTAACATCAAAATTTCGCCTTAATATAGCCCTCCCAACGTTAGCAAAAACAAACAAAAAACAAACAAAAAATCCGATCATATGCTCTATCTTTACCAGAAGGACAAGCGGGCACTACCTGGGAACCTTAAAAAATCGGAGATATAGTTTCTTACCCCCCCCCCATGTAGTGTTGTACCTTTCCGTATGTATACGATTATAGAACAAAATTGTGCAGGCGAGAAACAGAACTCATACAAAATCATGAGAATGAACATGTTCGCGGTATAGGACAAGGTGAACCCAGACATCGAAAATATAAGAGGCTTAAACTTGGTGGTGGTCAAGCTTACGACAATTAAATGACTAAGCTGCCGTTGTAGCATAACATAAGTAAGTTAGGCATGGTCTGCTCTGTAAAGCCTGTACTGATAGAGGACTTGTGTGTATTGCAAGAATTCTCAATAACATGTCATATGTGCAAAATATACACTTGACAGAAAACCAAGCATATCCATAAGAGACAAACCCCTTCTTGTCAGAGAGGACGTTACATAAAAACTATTACCGCAACTGTTCAGCTTAAAAAAAAAAAATTTGGTCATGAGCCTCAAGGGGTCTGACGTCAAGACGAACTACTCATTGGCGGTAAACCGCCAGTCGTAAAGTAACTCTGACTTTTGACTTTGACTTAGATTATTTTAATGTGACTTTGACTTAGATTATTTCAGCATTCGAGAGTATAAGGACGAGTACAGAGTGACTGAAGACAAAATAACAAGAAGACTTCATAGTAATTTGAAGTGCTAGTTCCTGTGTTCAGATCCGTTGCCAGGAGACGACTAGTGAAGATGGAGAATCCCAATGCATGTGAATTGAAAGTGTGCAGAATAGTGAGAGTGTTATAATTAAGCGTGATTAAGAAAATCTGTAATAGAAGTGCCAAGAAATCCAATTATCTGATCTAGAACAATATATTTTCGTCACGTGTACCCCCTATACGAGACTATGTTATCCTTCCACTTACGTTTAGGCTAGCGGCCTCCGTAGTCTAGAGGTAACGTTCCCACCTCATGACTCGTGGTACGCGGGTTCAAATACCCGGCGGAGGTCGTCGAATTTTTAAGGGCGGAAAAATTCAGGGAACAAGTCCTCGGGGAGGGACTTTAAGCTGTGTGTCCCGTGTCGTAACTTTACGGCACGTAAAAGAACCTCATTTCCCCAAAGGGGATCACTGAGCCAAATTTCAGGACGTTTCCCGCCCAACAACAGTCTCTAAGGCCTCTGATAGATTGGGGAAGCATTATAGACACCGCTAAGCAAGTGGCCGAACTCGCTTGCTCGGCGGGACTGATGGTACGCACCATTTATCGGTAGGGTAAAGAGACTGGTAGAATATCATAGAGGGAAGCACAATAGATCAAGCTGGTCGCGGTGCATGGGGAAACCCACCCTCTCTAAATAACTAACTAACTAACTAACCACGTTTAGGTTTTTCTAGCGGTCTCTTTACTTCTGGCTTTCTCACCAAAATCCTACATGCATTCTCCTTCTCCCCCATTCGTACTACAAGGGCCGCCCATCTCATCTTCCTTGACTGGATCATTCTAATCACTCCTATACTTCGCGAAGAGTACAAGTTATGAAGCTCTTCATTGTGTAACATGGGCTCCAAAATTACGATCTGAGTTTTTCACTTTTATCGCAAAGTGTACATTTTAAAATATTACACTCTTGATCATTTATATCGAAGATGATCCAATGTAATATAATTTGTCTGCTTTTAGGACGCATAAAATACAAATCGTGAAAGGAAACTATGAAAATATTGGTGTCTTCCAACACTACTATCCACGCCCATTAATCGGACAAATAACATTACGAAGGCAGACTCACATGCTTTACCAACGTAAGCTGACCCCGTATCCTGCTATTCCTCGCGTTAGCCTGAAGGACAAAAGCGTTTCAGTGGCGGTGTCGAAGGGACACACGACGGAGGGACATCGCGCATGCAGACTGAAACACGATCACATAAACCAGAACTGCGCCTAGGAAGTGAATCAAGGGAGGAGGCCATCAACTCCTTGGTTTGGAATGGCCGTCGTTTCGTTCTGTGAACTCGTTCACAACAGCTATTTATTCCTTTTATCTGCCAGAGCACACTGGTAACTCTACATGTCCAACCTCTCACACGAAGCAGCGATTATTACCAACATAGAATTAACCGGTTCGTGTATGTGATGGATATACAGTGTATCTCCTTAGATGCAGTCTGACTTTTTAAATACGATTTAGTGTAATTTTTGTCTTCAAAAGAATATGGTTCTCCTCGGATTCACCTTAGTGGTGGACTGATTGCCCGTCTTTTTGTAATGATCCAGCAATTATGGTGGACTTTTTTCAAGGTTCTTGTGATAGAAACATTATGGTGGACGCATTCTCCGTCTCGCGTGATGACTGAAGTCGTTTTGTGGGCTGGTTGCCGCATCTGTCGACGACAGAGAGACATTGTGGTGGATGTACGTATTATGAACGAGTTCTGACGTTGAACTAATTTCGACATATTGCGTTAATCGAGGCCTTACAGTGGGCTCATTTCCCGTATCATAAGATGATATTGTCTCATTCCCGGTGTCTTCTGATGGCAGAGACTTCAAGGCGGATCCTTCATCGTGTTTTGTGTTCACACAGGCCTAACGGCGTGTCTTTACTTGACGATGCACTTTCCTTCGTGCCTTGTGATGGCAGAGGCCTGAAAGCGGACATATACCACCTGGTGTTTGATGACAGAGGCCTTACGAGATGATGAAGGCATTAGAATGGAGAGATCACCTGCGTCTCATTACGCTGGACTCGTTCCCTTTGACTTGTGATGATACAGGACTTACTGTAGACTTAAGACTTTTTCGACCCCCTGTTCTCGTAAAGCCATTAGCCACTCCGTTCTCCGCGGCGTGACACACTCCTGCCCTTCCTTCGCTCCTAATACGGCTCGCGTCACCCCATCTTTTAATCGAATTGTGCGCCCCTTCCTCTTCACCTCCTAATGTCACTGGTTTCCAGCGCTGTCGCTTCTTTCGAGCGAAGCTTCGTCGTGTAAAATCCTGGTGGATACACTGCTCTTAATTCTGTTTCGGCTGTTTGGTTTGCTCCGAAATTCTTTCTGACAGGCGTGTGACCGGGGTCAAGCGAAGGAGCCTTTCCTGTGTGTGATTAATTGTATTTCTCTGCGGCTCACCCATGATCCTATCCAATGGGTACCGGGGGCTTCTTCCCCGTGGGTAATGCGGCCGAGGCGTGAAGCTCCTCCATCTACTGCCGACGTAAAAAATGGCGGAACTACAGATCACTCCCGAAACGTCATCATCGTATAGTGTTTAACTATACATGCATAGGAACAACATTACTGTTTACATTACCACCCTAGAAGCAACTTAGCACAGGATGGGAATGCTGATCTGCTTGCAGATTCCTAAATTTTGAATAGGTGGAGGAGCTACTTCTCTCAGTTATTGAATATACTGTACATGGGGTCCACCCCCCCCCCCCGATGGTGTGTCTACTTTGACGTAGTGGAGGGGCTTGCATGGTCAAATGACCCTGGGAGCTATGCCGGCGGTAGCATAGCTACTGGTAGGGCCACCCATGCCGGACAGGTAGAAGGGGATGACCGGGACTAAAAGAGATAACCTGGTCCTCCAGGTTGGGGGTTGGGCGAGAGGTTGACGACCTCTCACCGTAAAAAAAATACAAATGTCTCGAAACCTGGAATCAAGCCTCGGAAACCTCAACAGAATGGAAGACGACTTTTGGCAAAGAATATGGACTACTCTCTAGGTACATGGGATGTGGAAACCCTCAATAAACCGGGTGCCATGAAATCGGTACTAGAACAAACAGATAAGTACAATATGAAAATCACAGCCATACAGGAAATTAGATGGCTGGGTAAAGGAATCATGGACTTAAAGAAACATACTGTATGTTACAGTGGTAAAGCAGAAGGCAATAAGGAATTTGGTGTAGCCTTTGTAATAGAACGAGAATTTAAAAGCGCAATAATAGACTTTAAACCAATAAGTGAAAGAATTTGCACTTTGAGAATTAGAACGAAATTTTTCAATATGACGTTGATGAACATGCACGCACCTACAGAAGAAAAAGAGGAGGAGGTCAAAGACTATTTCTATCAACAAATGGAAGGGACATATGATTCAATACCAAGTAATGACATAAAGGTTATTTTAGGGGATCTTAAAGCCAAAATAGGCAAAGAGAAGGAATACAGAGGAGTAATTGGGACAGAAAGTTTATATGATACAACCAACCATAATGGAATAAAATTAATAGATTTTGCAGAAATTAAGAACTTGATCATCAGCTGTACATACTTCCCGCACAAAAATATACATAAAAGGACATGGGCAGCACCGGATGGGGTAACCTTCAATCAAATAGATCATGTCCTCATAGAGAAGCGATTTGCGACGAATATCCTGGACGTAAGAACATTAAGAGGGGCCAACTGTGATAGTGATCATTACTTAGTACAGGTTAAATATAGATGTAAAATAAGTTGTCAAAGATCTAAGCAGTATGAGAAATGTAAGAAATTTAATATTGACAAGATTACGGAGAGTGATAAGAGAGAAGCATTTCAAAATAAAATTAAAGAAATTAATGACAGTAGAGCAAATAAAGAAGTAAAGGTAGAAGGGATATGGGTAGATTTTAAAAGCGCAATAATTACAGAAGCCGACAGGACTCTGGGATATCAAGGGAAATAGGATAACAGAGAATGGTTCGACGACGAATGTAGGGAGAGTATAAACTTCAAGAATATGAAATATATGGAATATATGGAAAGACCAACAAGAGCAAGAAATGAGACGTATAAAGAAGCAAGAAGGAAAGCAGACAAGATTTGCAGGAAAAAGAAACGGGCCTTTCTAAATGAGCAATTACTGCAATGGAAGAAGACTTCAAAAATTACAAAACAAAAAATGCCTTTGCTCGAATCAAATATATCAAAGAAGGTTTCAAACCAAAAACAGAATTTATCCGAGACAAAAAAGGGCTTCTAATAAATAATAAAACAGAGATCATGAAAACATAGAAAGAATATCTTGAACAATTATTAAATCAAAATCAGAATATGGAAGATAACGAGGACAATGAAGAAGAAAATACAGATGATGGAGAAGGGGAAGAGGAAGAGGTAATAGAGCCCCCAACAAAGGAAGAAGTGGAAGAAGCATTAAAAGAACAAACACTAAATAAAGCACCAGGAGGAGATAACATACCAGCAGAATTATTGAAGGCAGGAGGACAAGAAGGAATAACAGCACTCCACAGAATCATAAATAAAGTGTGGGAAGAAGAGAAGATACCAGAAGATTGGGGAAAGAGCATTATATGTCCCATATTTAAAAAGGGGGATAAATTAGCATGTAGTAACTATAGAGGTATATCACTACTACCGACAGCACATAAAATTTTAACAAGGATACTAAAAAAAGAGACTGGATCCATATATAGAAAAAACAATAGGAGAATATCAATCAGGATTTCGACCCAATAGGTCAACAATAGACAATTTATTTACCCTGAGACAAATACCGGAGAAATGCTGGGAATTTAATACAGATATTTACCTATGCTTCATATATTTTAAACAAGCATATGATACAATAATATGGATGATTATGTCCACTTTTTGTATTACAACAAAACTAAGTAGAATAATTAACTTAGCCATGACAGAAACAATCAATCAAGTTAAAATCCAGAACCAGTTAACGGAATGCTTTAAGACAAATCAAGGATTAAAACAGGGAGACAGTTTGGCACCATCACTATTTAATTTGGTATTGGAATATATAGTTAGGAAATGTAATGTAGACACAAGGAACACAAGAGCGTGTAAACAAACGCAAAGAATGGCGTATGCGGATGATATTATTATAGTATCGAGATCCCTAGGAGCAATGAAAGAGACATATAAAGAAATAAAAGCCATATCAAAAACAACTGGCTTAGAGGTGAATGTAAATAAAACTAAAATGCTGATACACTCCAGAAGGAATCCAAGGCAAACTGGAGAAATTAACATGGAAGGGGATGGGATAGAAATAGTTGAAGACTTCATATATTTAGGATCGAAGTTCCACAAAAACGGAGAGGAAAATCGTGAAATAACAAGAAGAATAAAACTAGCGAATAATGTATATTTCTCGTTACTATCCGTTTTTACATCAAAGGATATACACCGAGCGATTAAAACAAAAATATATAAAACAATGATAAGACCGGTGCTTTATTATGGATGTGAGGGTTGGACGCTAAACAAGAAAGAGGAATCAGTCATCAATTCATTCGATAGGAAAATCCTAAGACGAATTTATGGACCAATAAGACAATGGGATATGGAGAATAAGATATAATAAAGAGTTATACAAATTATACAAGGAGCCAGAGCTCTCAGTGACGATAAAGCTTAAAAGATTGCAATGGGCTGGGCATGTACAGAGAATGGATAAGGAGAGTATCCCAAAGAAAATATTATACAGTACAACAGGCGGCAGGACACGCGCGGGGAAACCAAGAACTAGATGGATTGATGTGGTGGAAGAAGATGCAAAGAAGTGAATGAGCGTAAGGAACTGGAAGAGAGCAGCGCAGGATAGAAAGGAATGGAGGGGCTTGATAAGGGAGGCCAAGGCCCGACATCGGGCTGTTGCGCCATAGAAGAAGAAGAAGAAGAAGTACATGGGGTCAGTGATGTTAGGCAGACAGAGCTAAATACAGTATAAATCTGCAGGTAGCTATCAAATTTCGGCACAAGTTACTCGAGCTGGAGGTAAAACATTGAGGTCTGAGATCCATAAACTCATTAATTCTATTTGGAATAAGGTAGAATTTCTTCATCAATGGAAGGAATCTATGTATTATTGTACCAGTTCACAAGAAGGGTGATCAAACTGACTGTACTAATTATCGGGGGATAGCACTGCTATCAACTTCATACAAAATTGTATCCAACATTTTTCTCTCAAGGTTAAGTCCATATATAGATGAAATTATTGGGGATCATCAGTGTGGGTTTCAACATAACAGAACAACTAAGTGTGGGTTTCAACATAACAGAACAACTACTGATCAGACCTTTTGCATTCGTCAGATACTGGAGAAAAAATAGGAGTACAATGAGACAGTACATCAGCTATTTGTAGACTTCAAGAAAGCCTATCATTCAGTTAGGTGGGAAGTATTGTACAATATTCTGATAAGAGTTTGGGGCACACATGAAAGTAGTTAGGCTGATTAGAATGTGTTCAAATGAGACATATAGAGATATCCGTATAGGTAAACATTTGTCTGATAATGTTCCTATTCAAAGGTTGGACGAAACTGCAGTGAGGAGCTCCATACCTTGTACTCTTCTCCAAGTATAATTAGAATGATCAAGTCAAGGAGGATGACGTGGACAGGACATGTAGCACGAATTGGGGAGACGAGGAATGCGTATATATTGGTGGGAAAGCCAGAAGGAAAGAGACCACTGGGAAGACCAAGGCGTAGGTGGGTGAATATTAAAATGGATCTTAGATAGGATGGGATGGTATGGATTGGATTGATCTGGCTCAGGATAGGGACCAGTGGAGGGCTCTTGTGAACACGGTAATGAACCGTCGGGTTCCATAAAATGCTGGGAAATTCTTGAGTAGCTGCAGAATTGGCGGGTCCTCCAGAAGGGCTCAGCTCCATGAGTGAGTGAGTTCCTATTCAAAACGGTCTCAAACAAGGATATGCTTTATCGTCATTGCTTTTCAACTTTGCTTACATCATGCCATTAGGAAGGTCCAGGTAAACAAGGTGGGTCTGAAATTAAATACGACACATCAACTGTTGGTCTATGCCGATGATGTTAATCTATTGGAAGATGATATAGATACAACAAAGAAGAACAGGACGATTTTTAGATAAAGACAAGACGATGGATAATGTTCAAAAACATAATATTTGTGCTATGTACCATCGTCACAAACTTTTACATCTTACAGAAACTTTAATTGGCGCTAGTAAGGACGTTAATCTATAAGTAAACGCAGAGGAAACTAAGCATCGTATATGTCGTTGTCTCGTCACCAGACTGCAGGGCAAACTAAAAAAAGTTAGCTAACATATCTTCTGAAAATGTGGCACAGTTCAAATATTTGAGATCAACAGTAATAAATCAAAATTTCATTCAGGAGGAAATTAAGGGGAGACCGAATTCGGGTAATGCTTTCTACCATTCAGTTCAGAACCTTCTGTCTTCTTGTCTGCTGTCTAAAAACGCAAAAATTAGAATATTGTGATGCATCGACCCATTGCTGTGTGCACGTTCCAGCGAACGCGCAAGAATATGAGCCGTGTTCTCTGTGGACAGTGCTACAACGCGCTGCTAGGCAACACAACAGTACTCGACAACACAAGCCGGAGGAGCCACTGTGTTCCTGCAGCACACCTACTTGGCCGCGAGGTGTCATTATCAAACTCCGTGCCCTGTAGTCCGCAAGCGTACTACACCGACCGAGCGACCGCCGCTTGTCGGCCAAGTTAGTGCCAACTTTAGCGGATAGAGGGTGTCGCGTAGTCAGCGCAACGAATCTCCACGGCCGTTAATTTCGGTTTTCTAGACCGGAGCCGCTATTTCCTTGAAACTGCTCCTCAATTATCCTCACGACGCTGAGTGGACCCCGTCCCAGACCCACTACTTCTCAGAAAATCTGGTAGCACTGGGAATCGAACCCACTGACAAAAATATATAAATATTTACAGCACGAAAACTACAAATCTTCAAATTATATATTACTTGACAATTTTTAAATTAGCAATTGCAGAATTTATGGTGTGGGTTCTGTAATCCTACATTGTTTTCGGTATGATGATTTGCTTTGTTTCGTAAGTTACAAAAATTCGTTTCTCCGACTGCAAGAAGTTTGGACAGTGCCCCTACACACAGTGGCTTTACAGCGGACTGAAATTCCGCGCACAACTTGTACTGTACGGCGCATGTCCAAAATAATAATTGCTGTTTGGGGGCGGGGGGTGCAATTCCCTGCTAAAGGCCAATTTAAACATACAAGAATGTCCCTGAACATTAGTCAACCCGTTAAAGCAGAGGCATTATTAAGAGTATATATGCCAGCTGTTTCACAGCACAAATATCTGCGTTCTGCCCCTGCAATGTCTTTCGTGTGATTCTCATAGTAAACAGTGACTGTTTCGTTGCACAGAACGGAGCATTTGTTAGCAGCATTCGCAATGGCGACACTATGCGACATCTCTGAATGTGTCCTGTTTAGTTGCGCATCATCCTTCAAAGGGACAGACTGTTTTGCAGCAACTGACACCACTCCTCCTCAAAGTTCAAAGCCTGCTGTCCCCAGAGGGGCTGCTGAACGTGCAGGATAACCTCGGAAAATTCCAAGTTCGCTGCAGTTTTCCTCGCCATGCCCTCAATCGGAAGTTTAGCCTGCGTTTCGAAATGTCAGAGTTGAATGCAGCATCCCACAGGCGGGTCGATACAACGCCAGGAGCCAGAGGAGGATGGAGGGGGGCATCTGGATCGGCTGAAAGCGTTCCGATGTAAACGCGCTGAAATTCACGAACTGAGGATTGAAAGCAAGGCTCAGCTTCCGAGGCCTGAACAAGTGGAAACTTCCTGAATATCCTGGTGTACTTATCATTTATGATTTAGTATTCGCGTAAAAGAATCTCATTTCATGTGACACAGGATCACAACTAAAAAACCTTGATCTCAATATTCAAGATCGTAAAAAATGTCTTTACTTAGAACTTTTGCTTATGGACCATTTTGACTAGGAAGGAAGTTTACATAACGGCAACATAGCACACAAGCCATATAACATGTCCTGTTAGCTTCTGCGACGGCGTCAATTGTCCGGCATTGTCTGCTGACCATTCACTTCGTTGAAGTGAATGGTCACAGCCGAGGTTTTCTGTCAACTGCTCCACCCCCGCTCTAAATACAAATGGGTCCAAGAACGCCTCTTACGGAATCAGCAGAATGCACTCCCTAGTTCACCCAGGCCGTGGACTGATCTCTGCCCACAAGACACCTCCAGAAATATATAACTGTTTGCTTTCGTCTCCTTCCTACAGCGGACCTGGACCTTATGTACATTCTTCCTTGTTAACTTTCCTTACAAAACAGAAAAGAATGCCTTACGTGGAGGTCATGTCCGTCTGTCATTCACAAAGCATCAGCTCACATATTCGTACCGTTGGACAGATGTACTTAAAATGCGATGCAACCGAATTTCACTAACGCTATCGCACAGTTGCGATTTTGAGCAATGCTGATACTTAATAAACTCGATTTTGTAGAAGATGGTAAGTGAAAATTCCCACGCATTACATACATTATAGCTTTCCATGGATTTTACTGACATTGGAAATCGAAGACTTTTAATTTGGCCTCCTTTGTTCTCATGTATACGTAAAGAACAGCGCCATGGATAATGATGTGTGCTCCACTGTGGAGTAATCACACGAGAAACTTCCGGTTTCTTAATTTGGGTATTATTTCTTCTTTAAAGTGTTAGGAACTATAAGCTGTCATGCTTGCAAGAGAAGTAACAATATACCGAACGAGGAACGGATACTTGTAACATAAAGGATAATCCTGACTCTAGAGCCTTCCTCAAACCAGTTCCACCCGGAGTGAGGAATCATGAAATTTGGTTCCTGCAGCCCTCCCCATGCATCTCATGCACACAGAACGGAAAATGTAATCAACCGAACGCAACTGAAACAAGGCATAACATACTGTTTGTAACGGTCAATATTAAATATCAGAACACAATAAAATGTAAAGCGACATTATAGAAATAAACAATACAATAACAAGAAGCAATAGTGAACTCCCAGTCAGGCAGTTAGACAATTTGTTGGGCCATTCCGGCCCCGTTTGTCCAGCCGTCCCTTCAAATGTCTTCCACCGGTTCCTTGATTCACGCGGTTTGTAATATTTTAATAGTTTCGGAAGTATGTTTCTTTTAATTTTGTCCATATACTGAATCCAAATGGTTTTACATCTCAAAATCTTGACCATTACGTCTTCCGCTTTTAATCATTTTAATAAATCTCAACTATTTAAAGGTCAGTGGTTCCTATACGTACCACCCGCCATACATAAATTAACAAAAAAAATAAAATTGAGATAGGCTTGTGGACTTGATGGTATTCCAAATGAATGCCTTAGGCATCTTTCAAGAAGACCACTGGTACATCTGACACATCTATTTATCACTGCCTTTGGCTGTCCCATTTCCCAAGGCCTTGGAAGGAAGCAAAGGTTATAATGTTACCGAAACCCAATAAGGACCCAAAATTTCCTCAAAATTTATGCCCGATTAGCCTCTAGTCTACAACAGGCAAGACATTCGAAAGATTTATTCTGAAAATAGTTCAAAGGCGCATTGAAGAAAAAGGCCTAATTAATTCAAGACAGTTTGGTTTCCATGCCCGTCATAGCACGACACATTAATGTATGAGGCTTATGGACCACTTGACCTTAAATTTCAACAATAACATATCTACAGCTGCTGTATTCCTGGATATTGAAAAAGTTTTTGATACAACATGGCACATTGGCTTGCTATATAAATTACCTACATTACAATTTTCGATAAGTCTAATCAAGTTTATTAGCTCTTTCCTTTCTCAAAGAAAATTCAGAGTTTCAGCCAAAGGTGATATGTCTACACCAAGCAGGAGTGCCACAAGGTTCTCTTCTCTCCCTCATACTGTAAAGTCAATATATAAACGATACGCCCCAAACACCTGGAGTCTATCTAGGTCTCTTTGCTGACGACACCTGTATAAAAGAGGGTTATGTTCTCAGAAAGCTGCAGCGAGGTCTCAGTGCTATTGAGAAGTGGTGTGAGCGCTGGTACATAAAAATCAATGAAGATAAAATTCAGGCAATCTATTTTTCTCATGGACTTAGGCCCCCTCAGACTCATATTACAATGAATGGGCAGAATCCTAATCTGTGAATTTTTCAACAGCTTCCAAAAGATTCCTAATTTTGACATGATCCAGTGTGTGTGGAATACAATTGGTAGGTGGTCTGAGCCCAGGACGCCAGAAACAATGACCATGTGACACTTTGATATTCTGATGGCCCATAATATCCAGCACGTCACCTTTTCCCGCAGGTGAGTGGGGCATTGTGGCGCCAAAATTTCGGATTCATTCAAGACAAATAAAGCCATTACTTTCTTGTCTGAAGGATTTTAAACTTAACTACACCAAAATAATATTCCGATCATTTGCCAAAATGGGTTTACGTTTGAAGTTCCATTAATCCGTTGCAGATGTCTTCCGCGGGTGTCGATAGGCAGATGTCTGATTACATCATTGACAGGCTTCTCAGATTTAGGGTGGGAAGTATAATGGCTCGTGTTTCTTTGTCATCGAAATGTGCTCGAATGGCAAGAGTAGGCAGCCATTTCTCCTGCGACAGCACGAGTCCCGTTACGTGTGCCTCGGAACTCAATCACCAAATCTACAGCAAATTCTGCGCATCCATTCTGATTTCCGCTCGCTTTGTCTCACATCGGCCCTTTTCTGGCAGAGTTCTGACTTCAGCCGATACGCCTTTTCTTCGTTATAAGGAACCAGTGTTTCAGAAACTGCAAGAAATTGCAGATGAACTTTCGTTTGAGAGACACTGTTGACATCGGAATGACATTCCAAGTAGACTCAGTCGGATTTTTAAACGAGATATCTCGTTCATAACATGCGGAGTGTTAAGGGGCACTTTACTGAACTACGTTATGGTGGCTCACAATAGGATGCCGTAGATGAGAGATTCGCGGTCCGACGAGGCGAAAGTGGATGGATCATGGTCCTTTGATCTGCTTCGCCATACTTGCAGAGCGCTGGTTGTTCACGCGGGTGTATGAAGCAGGGCTGTGTTCCCGCTTCAAGTGGGAAGCAGTGAAAGTGTGGTTCACGACTAACTTGGTTCTGTACGACTGGTTAATAATCTTATTAACCCATTAAAGTCCAGTGGTTACCATACGTACCACCAGCTTTGACATACCAAAACTCTGAATTCTGCCCAAGGAGTGTATTTATGTGTTCCCTATGGTTCTCACAGTAAACAGCGAGTATTTCCTTAAACAGCATTAACCGGCTGAACTTTGTAGCGGAGGCATAATGTGTTTACTGTGAGGTACGAGCTGAATTTATATACATTACTCAGAAGAAAGTCAGTCTATAAAAGGTTAAACTGGAGTTGTTCACTCAACTTATAATTTGTCACAATTTCACATTCTTCAGGGACATCAACATTTTATTTTCTCGGATATTCTTCTTGAGCTCTAACGTACTCTGCAACAGTAACTTTCACTTTATAGTGTGTTTTTTAAACAACTAATCTACTGGTTGGACCGCGCCATAGCTCAAGCGGTTAGTCGCTGGTTTCCCACTGCGGCGGCCCGGGTTCGATCCCGGGTCTGGTCAAGTGGGATTTGTGGTGGACAAAGTGGCGCTGGGGCAGTTTCTCTCCGAGTATTTCGGTTTCCCCTGCCAATCTTCATTCCACCAATTGCTCCACAATTACCCTCACTTATCATCAGGGGCTGGTACAATAGGCCAGAAGTGGTCGCAGTACAAGGGACTTAAGTCCCACTCCACCAGCAATAAAAAAATCTAGCGGTTGCCCATTAAAAATTTTGAAAAAATGTCAACATAATACTGTCTCGCGACACGGTGACTACAGACAGATTTTGGATTGATAACTGGATTTATTCGATATTTACACTCGCCACTACGCTTTACAAATCACTATCATACAAAAGCTAGTGTTCTCAATCACGGTCTTTACTGTGATGCGTGGTAGCGGCTTCCAACAATGGACGCTCCTCTGCTCCCGGTATCATGTCCTCGCAGTCTGTTGACCATCTCCCACCAACCTCTTACTATTCTAACTGCAATCTCGGTACTGTTCCGTAATCAGAGTCAAAGTCAACGTCACATTGCGATTGACGATCAGTCAGTCAGTAAGTTTCGGTGTCGAACCCCATCTGGGGCTCATGACCAGATATATTACTGTTTGACAGTTACAGTCTTGTTTCTTTTTGGGGCACTCTCTCTGACGAGAGGACGGGTCTGTTATTTGTACATGCTGCTGGCCCTTGACAGCGCAGTCGTTCTCGGGTCCGAGTCCCTTGGGACTCGCGACCATATTTTACTGTCTCAGAATTGAGACTTCCCTTTTCGTCGCCTCCTACGACTCGCAGGGTCACGGTGGAGGTATTCGACCCCGCCTCCACACGGGGTGCAACTGACTGGTTACTCTGGTAATTCTCCTGTTATGTAGCTTCCGCACTGACAACACAGAAAACAGTTACAAGCCGCTAACAAGCAATGGCTAATGAAGACTGTAACAGACTGAGGAGACCTAGTATGACCGACAGTGATTTGTGAAGTGTAGCAACGAGTGGTTTAAGTGTGCAATGAATCCGGTTACTATTCCAAACCCAGTCTATAGTCATCTATCATGTGACAATATGAATCTCTGATCACTTCTATATACGTTACAAACGTTTCCACAAAAATGGTCTCTTCTCATGACTATCAAGTGAGTACCCATCTTGCTTTGTGTCTGAGAGTTTCTGGCTTCAAACCTCAGCATGAAGACTGACTTTCCCTGCCTTCCTCAGTCCCTCTAGAAAAGTGTTGGAGAGCGCGTCCAATCAGATCACGGCCGGTCCCTTCCACATCCTTTTCAAGTCAGTATTCATTAGTCACTATAGCACTTGACGCGATACAGACGGCGCTACTGCCAGACTCATAAAACGTCGGCCTGCGACCCGATCAGTTTCCTTTAACTTCAGTTCTCTTAACGGTCGTAACTCAGCGCTTCATTGAACCGTTATATGCACCATTTGCCGAGATTTGCGCGTATCAGGTTGATTCACATCAATTCATCCGTCCGCTAGTCCGACGGACTAGCGAGGCCTGCCTCAACGCACAGCAAGCTAGCTTACAAAGCACATAACATAAAACCAATTTATTACATCGTACACTCGCCATACAACCAAAGCTGCACATATACGTACGCTGTAATGTCATCCAACATGTCACAGTTCGCTGGGCACACGCCACCATCTGTCCCACCATTTTCAAGCGTTCCTATATGTTATCACAACTAGACCTACCTCGGGAATAAGGCTGCGTTATCAGTCAGTGACGCAGCCCGTTACGTCACCACTAGAAAAAATAAAATAATGTTTTTCTAATATACTTGCTGTATTCATACGGAAAGTTCGGATATACTTACACAGGAACCTAACTTCTCTGTTACAAGTAGATATATATGTTTTCATAAGCTGACAATTTAATTTTATATTAACCTGACTTGTTAAAAAGATAATATGTTCAGAGGTTGGCTCTAGATCATAACATTGCAATTACACGTTTATATTAAAAAGTTAATACACGCCGCAGTGTTGGCTGTGATGAGACATGGGCCTATAATATTGTGGCGCATAAACCCGTTGCTAAGCAGTGAATCTATAAACGTCGGCCGTTGCTAGACAATGCCCACAACACACACGCGGCCAACAGGACAGGAACAGTGTTTTCAGTGTCCGCGGACGGACCGTTGCTATGTAAAGCGCACGCTGTGAAGTAACACAACAGTACATAGCCGTCACGTGACATGTTTCCTGCGTGTCCGTTAGCTTGCGGATGTGCGTTGTCACACAGCAACGGTGAATAGGGGTCACGTGATACGTGTTTACTGTTGGTCGACGTAGGTTTCTTGGCGGCTATACAAGTGAGTGCCATAGTTCAGCTGGGAGCAGTTACGAGAGAGAAATAGTAGCGGCGGAAGCACGCGAACGGAGCGAAGTGGAACCACAGTACAGAAGAATAATGGAAGTCGGCCTGTAAGGATTTAAAGTGTGACTGGAAGACTTTAATTATGTATAACATTTGGAGTGATTTGAAGCGCTAGTTTATGTTTTGAGATCCGTTACCAGGAGAGGACTAGTGTATGTGTGTAACAGTGAATTATGAAGTGTGTGTAAATCAACGGTGGCGATAATTTAGGTGTGATTAAGAGAGGTTGTAACCGAGGTGCCAATAAATTCAATCATCTGAATTAGAACCCGTCATTTCGTCGCGCGTACCATCCTGCACGTGACAATATGTAATGTGTGCCAATTACTGATAATTGAATTCATATTAATATAAATGCCGTGGTCAATTACACTGCACAAAAAAGAAATACTTGTGTGTGACAACCAAAATTTTCTCACGCTTAAACTTTCAACTTTATTTAGCTTATAACACCAGAGGAAGTAACGTAGTTTTGTTTCTGACTTAGTCGAAAGTTGGATGAAGACTCTCCAGAGAGAATGATCTCTCTCTAAATCCTGAGGTCCACGAACCACAGCATCAAAGAGAAATCCACTCCTCTAAACATGTGTTACTGGTCTAGTTTAAAACTAGGAGGTTCCCTAAATTGGTGAATTTCCAATCGTTTTGCTTTGCTATGTGATTCTGGCAGTTACTGACCTAACGCTTAAGTTGACAGCGGCTTGATGTATTAAGATCAGGGGATCAGACTCAGGCACTCCCATTTCTAAGTTATAGCCGTTCCAAACTGTCAGCTCTCGAATTCTCAAAGGCCTTCCGACTCTGCTGAAACTGCCAGTATTCCAGGAAATGTACCAGATGTTACTTCCTGTCCACATAGCAAAACTTTAACTATGTCATTTCTCAGTGTAAAAAAGGTGGCCATCTGCCGGATCTTTGTTTGTATATTACGTGATCTTATCTTAATACAATTTCAATTAATACGAAAGAGTCCAACAAATTACAATGAATGGTTACACATTCTTTCTGGGTTTCCCACCAAAATCCTATATGCAAGCGTCTTTCACTTCCCTTATTGTCGAAGACCAAATTTCACATCAATAAAGAACCAGAGGCAAAATTATAGTTTTTTATATTCTAACTCTTACGGTTTTAGACTGCACATGAGAAGTAAAAGATTCTAGACTGAATGGTAGCAGGCATTATCCGAATTCAATCTCCTATTAATTTCCTCCTGAATCAAATTTGTATTTGTTACTGTTCCCAAATATTTGAACTGTGTCACATTTTCAAAGCATCTGTTAGCTATCTTTATGTAATGATTTTGCTGTGCATTCTGGTGATGAGACACAGCATATACTTGGTATTTTCTGCGTTTACTTCTAAAACAACATCCTTACTGGCGTCAATTAGAGTTGTTTTTCTTTGTGGTATCTATGTTATCTCCCAGTAGAATCACATCATCAGCATAGACCAGCAGCTGATGTGTCCCATTTAATTTCACTACCACCTAGTTTCCTGGACTTTCCTAATGATATTTCTAAATCAAAGGTGAAAAGCAATGGCGATAAAGCATCTCCTTGTTTAATACCATCTTCAATTAAAATTACGGCATAAAAATTATCCTCTGCATATTATCTACTAATAGTGCTCAACTACGTGCCATACTAGGAATATTTTAGTTGTGTGAAGTGACCTGTTTTCTTGGCGTAAGCATACTCTGTTCCACTCTGTACAACTTAAATCGGACATGACCAATTTTTATGTTTTTCGGTGACAAGATATTCCCTCATTCTTGCAGGGCTTTTATGTTCAAGGTCATGTTAGGTTTATATTTAGTCGCGTTTAATTTTCGGAATATCGGTCACTTGTATTCGTTTCTTTTCATCGACTTCATCAACCTATTTTTATGTAAAATTCAGCACTGCAAAAAAGACATGAGCCACAAGTACTTCCTAGCCGCCGAACTTTCGCTCGTCGTGTTTCAGAATCCGCTGCTCTCCATAAGAATAGGCCTATGCACGGATAGACTGGGTTCAATTGTGGGGGGGAGGGCGAACTTCCGTGGGAAAATGCTCAAAAATGAAACAAAAATCATCTTCCACACAAAAAACAAGATGAACTCTCATAGTAACCATTTTTAATCGCACAGTCCGGCTTCCATTACTGTTCCATCCTGAAGATGGACGCAGACCGTTCCTCCTAGATGCCAATGAAGTTATACCGGACTACACGACGTTATAGGGGTCAAGGGGTAACCCAACTTAGCAATGGGTAGGAAGCAAGCTTCATGCTGATGGGCCTGTTTCGTTCACATTTGGCCCTACACAAGTTCAAAATTTCGAAGGAGATAATACCGGCCTCAAGCAGCAGTCGCGACCTGATAACATGTGAGAACTGCCTTGCAATGGGTTGCAAATTATGGTATTGTGTTCTAACATGCGTATTGTATAATATTCTGATAAGAACTTGGGATACGCATGAAACTAGTCAGGCTGATTAAAAGGTGTTTAAACGAAACGTATGGTAAAGTTCGTACAGGTAAACATTTGTCTGATAAATTTCCTATCCACAATGGTCTAAAACAAGGAGATGTTTTATCGTCACTCCTTTTCAACTTTGCTTTAGAATATGCTATTAGGAAGGTCCAGGGAAACCAGGTGGGACTGAAATTTAATAGGACACATCAGGTGTTGGTCTATGCTGATGATGTGAATCTACTGGGTGATAATACAGCTGCCATAAAGAAAAACACACACACTTTATTTGCCGCTAGTAAGGAAGTTGGTTTAGAAGTAAACACAAAGAAAACTATGTATGTGTTGCTATCTCGTGACCAAAATGCAGGGCAAACTTATGACATAAAAATAGGTAACAGATGTTTCGAAAATGTTGCAGAGTTCAGATATTTGGGAACGACGATAACAAATCAAAACCTGATTGAGGAGGAAATTAAGAGGAGATTGAACTCGGGCAATGCTTGCGACCATTCAGTCCAGAACCTTATGTCCTCTCATCTGCTGTCTAAAAACTTAAAAATTAGAATATAAAAAACTATAATCTTGCCGGTGGTTCTGTATGGGTGTGAAACTTGGTCTCTGACATTAAGGGAGGGACATAGACTGAGGGTGTGTGAGAACAGGGTGTTGGGGAGAATATTTGGACCGAAGAGAAATGAAGTGACAGGAGGTTGGAGAAAACTGCATAATGAGGAGCTTCATAACTTGTACTCTTCTCCAAGTATAATTAGAATGATCAAGTCGAGAAGGATGAGGTGGACAGGGCATGTTACAAGAATGGGGGAGAGGTGTAATGCATATTCGATGTTGGAGGGAAAGCCGGAAGACCAAGCGAAGACCAAGCGAAAACCAAGACGTAGGTGGGTGGACAATATTACGTAAATGGATCTTAGAGAGATAGGATGGGATGGATTGGACTGATCTGGCTCAGGATAGGCACAGAGTGGGGGGCTCTTGTGAACACGGTAATGAACCTTCGGGTTCCATAAAATGCTGGGAAATTCTTGAGTAGCTGCACAATTGGCGGCTCCTTCAGAAGGGCTCAGCTCCATGAGTGAGTGAGTGAGTGATTCAACATGCATAGTTTTGTACCATTCCCCGCTGTTGTTATCCAAGTGTTAATATGTAATCGCTTAAAGTACACTGGCATATATATACAGCAATCCCTAGCTAATCAGGTTTTTTTTTTGTGGTGGGGTGAGACTGAATCTACTTGGTACGTCGGCCAATATTTGGCCTATTGTATCAGCCCCGGATGGTAGATGATGATGATAATGATGATGATTATGGAGCATTCGGTGGAATGAAAATTGGCAAGGGAGACCGAAGCACTCGGAGAAAACCTGCCGCAGTGCCAATTTGTCGACCACGAATCCCACAACACCTGACCTGTGTTCGAACCCGGGCAGCCGCGGTGGGAAACCAGCACATGACCGCCTGAGCTATGGCACGGCCCTCCGATTACAGTTAATCCGGATCGAAATATGAAAAATTAAAAATTCTCCTCGCAGTTGAGTACATGCTTTAAAAGACACGTGGGATTTAGGGGCAAGAGGGATTAAAGGAAGAGGACTTTAAGACGGTGTTGAGGGCAGCTGGAGAGACTGAAAAGACGCAAGAAAATCTCAAAGACTGGCTTGAGCTGGATGAAGAAGACCCATGATTTCAGCTTCTGACAGAGGAAGAAATTGCTGCAATGATATTTTTTATTAATTTAATCAGCACTACCTATATTATTCAATTTTCCATTTATTTGTTTTCTAATGGTTTTTGTTTTGTTTTTAGGGCTAAATAATCCGTATTATCCAGTGTTTAATATTATATATTGTAACGGATTTGATCAATGCGTTGCCAGGCAACAGCTCTGTAAACACGGTCCAGCATGCAATAGATGAAGTTGTGTTTTCTGTGTCGTCCGCGCCACATCCAGCGCTGCTAACGGACCAATTAACTCGCAGTCTGACATGACACGTGTTTTCTGTGTGATCTGCATCATGCAACAATACAGGGATGTGTTTTCTGTGCGTGGTCCGTGCCGAGATGATATGTGAGCATACGGGAGTGGGAATTGACTAGACTTGAGTTCCGAAGTTCCAAGGGAACATCAGTTTGCCCAGAAGAAGAATTATAAGACTTACTGTGTGACGTTACATGTGCTGTAGTACGTCGACATCAGGAGTGTATAATTAGTGAAACTTTTACAGTTCCTGTTATAAATCCGTTGCTGGGAAACGGATAGTGAAGAACAATGGAACTAGACTGAGAAGATTATTTCGGAGTAATTGTAAAATGTGTGAATGAATTAGTGTAATAATTAATTGTAAATTGTAAATCCAATTACCAATCCGAACCCTGTCTGTATTCACTGATACATATTACAATTTATAAACATACATAAACCCGACGGTTTAACATTAAAAAACTCTTCATTCTGCCCACAGAGTGTATTTGTGTGTTCCATATGATTCTCACAATAAACCGGTTGGGCTTTGTAGCCTAGACCAAGTGTGTTTTCTGTCATGTAGATGAATTTCTGCTTTTAAATGGGTTAGATACAATTCTTGGCACCGGTGAAAGATGGCCATGTATTAGGGTGCCACATTCGCAATAGAAATCTTGCATTCCACGCAGTCTAGAAAACAGACCTACTGGACTGAAATCTCGGCTACAATAATAACAGCATATAATCGAAGTCGAAACAATCAAACCAAACTTTCGCCCAAAACACGCGTCTTCAAACCTCGGAACGGTAGGTCTATAAACTGATACTACAAAACCGGCACAAGGTTTACGCAATTAACGCCGTTGTGATTCTCGCACGAATTTCAAACATTTCGCTTCGTATCAATGGAGCCTCGCAGGACCACTGCTTCGTGAACCGTCCGCGTTTGTACACCCCTGTGTTCTACTGAAATGTGAAATGTTGAGAGGGTTGCTCACCAAATGAGGTGCAGAACGAAGAGGAAGACCCCTGGCACCACCAGGTCATCACTTCCGACACCCCACCGCCTTCTGAACACGACAATGCCTGGCATGGTGACAGCCAGCCGCTGCTCCTTGCTGCTTTAACCCAGTCTTGAGAATATGACTTCCTTTGCGTCATCTTCAGCATAAATTCCACTTATCATTTTCCTACAATGGCTTTCCATATATCTGGCATATACTTAAGATAATACTTCAGCCCCAATATTTCGAAAACGACGGTCACTTAATAGCAAATGCGCAACTTCTATCACAGCGACATAGAACACGCGGCTAAAGACACAATATTGTTACACACAAACTGCAACAAGTAAGGTGGGAGTATACAAAATGTACAGCTTTTCATATAAGGATTACTAGTTCAGTTGAGTTGTTTTAAAGCATATCAACACTTATTAAGAACTTGCATAAAACACCAAAGGCCAACATGTACACACTGTTGATGTTTCTCTCCTGAAAGTAACAAGTTCCTTTCGGTTCGCTTAAAACAACTGCTTTTGAAAAACGTGTCGTCGTCCTCACGCTACCTTTACATAATGCATTCGACATGTTTCCTGTGAAACCTATGTTGCTAGCCGGTCTAAATTAGAGCGCGCCCTCCCTTTCCTCCTCGAGTCCATGAGAAACTGACTGGCTTCCTGCGCTCTACCTAGCTTCCTTCTCTTTCCCCAGCCAAACTCCTTTCTCATTCAACGGTGCCTGACGTCTGCACATGCGCCTCGACGCCACAGGAATAGAGTGAGCGCGAGAAGCACCTTGCTGATTATTTTGCAATAAATTATCCTGCTCCAAGCCAAGTCTCTTGCGTATTGTGTAAGCCCCCTCCCCCAAAAAACTTGTTTTCCGTCTTAATTAGCCGCTAACCAGATAATATGATCTTCTTCACTTATCATTTGCTTTCCAGACTGACTCAGGCAGTACTCATAGACACTGCTCTGCTATTTCACAAAGTCCACAAATCTCACTGCGTCACTGTGTTATACATGTAATGTATTCCTATATATGTTTTTTGTTACGGCTATCAAATTGTAACATATATTACTTATGCATGACTGCCATTCGGTTTTGCATTCTACAAAAATCAAATTACTCCTATATTACATTTTCGAGTCATTGGATATTCCAATTTCCCTAATCCTCCCAGCCGCACTATGAGCCTGGTGTCGACTTAGCCTCTAGCAGAAATGATATCAGGAATCTTTCTGTGGATAAAGGAAGCCAGGGTGTAAAGTTGCCAAAGTCAAGCCATCTGTGGGCCTATTGTCTAGAAAATGTGGGAGCCTCGACGTCTCACAACCCTAAGCGCTTTTACGGCCTGTTATAGGGATACATTTACCTTTTTTAGCCTGATATAATTTTAGTGATTAGCGCTAGTGCCGTCCCTCCTTCACCATATTGTACGCCCACCATGCTGTTATTTTTTTCCTTGGCACTACAGCCCCAGTGGGCCTAGGCCTACCTCCATGAACTTCTCCGTTCACTTCGGTTTTTCTAGATCTTAGACATGCGGTAGGACTCCGTGGGCGGGTGATAAGCTCGTCGCAAGGCCTCTACCTGTACACAAACACAGAAAAACGCACACACACAAACTAAACAGCCATGCCCTGAGTGGGATTCGAACCCACGATCCCGGCTTCCGAGCGAGCGAAGACAGTGCACGCATTAGACCGCTCGGCTACCGTGACCGGCCCATACTGTTATTACTCATTGCAAAAATGGTAAAGCTATCCTTGTAACGACCGCCTCTGTGGTCTAGTGGTCAGAGTTCCTGAGCTCGAGTCCCGGCGCTACCAGATTTTCTGAAAAGTAGCGGGTCTGGAAGGGGGTCCACCCAATAATTGAGGAGCTACTTCAATGGAAAGTAGCGGCTTCGGTCTATAAAACCGAAATTAACGGCCGTGGGGATTTGTTGCGCTGACCACGCTACACCCTCTACCCACTGAAGTTGGCACTAACTTCGTCGACAAACGGCAGGTCGGTATAGTTCGTTTGCGGAATAAAGCCACGGAGTGTTTTGTATCCCTGTAACAGGCCCTGGAGGTCCATAGTGTTGTGAGACGCCGAGAGTCCCACATTTTCTAGAGAATCGACTCACAGATGGCGGTGAGGTTGTCAGCCTTCCGCGCCGGCTGGCCGTCTTTAAACCCGAAGAAGATTCCTGGTACTTTGGACCTTGGCCGCTTTTTCAATTTCTTAATCCTATACACAGTCAGTAGGACTCCACCTACACCCAAAACAAACGCACACAGACATCCATGCCTTCAATGGGATTCGAACCCACGACTCCAGTGTTCGAGCAGACGAAGACAGTTAATGCGGGAACTGCAGGTGGATTCATACTGCTCACAATCAACCACAAGACGAACTGCCGTGTGACAAGCAGCTGTCTAGACTATTTTTATTTTGCGTTCAACTCTGCTGCTTTCTGAAACCCTCTCCTGGGATGTGATTCATGGTAAATTTTTACCAGACTATACGTGATCACATTCCAGTATCACAACTGTGAGGGATTCAAATCTCACAGCCATTTTTACCTATTGCGTTGAGCAGTAACTATTTTTTTATTGTTAGTGGGGTGTGACTAAGCCCCTTGTACTGCGGCCACTTCTGGCCTGTTGTACCAGCCCCAGATGATAGGTGATGGTGATTGTGGAGCAATTGGTGGAATGAAGATTGGCAGGGGAAACCGAAGTACTCGGAGAAGACCTGCCTCAGCGCCACTTTGTCCACAACAAATCCCACTTGACCAGACCCGGGATCGAACACGGGCCGCCGCGGTTGGAAGCCAGGGACTAACCGCTTGAGCTATGGCGTGGCCTGGGCAGTAATTAAGTCCATGGAGAACGGATTTTCTTGGGAAGCTGGCAGCTGGATTCTGAAGGTTGTGACGATGGTGTATAACACTCAGAATTACTGGGTTCCTGGACTTTGTCCATCGTTCGGTATTCTAAAAACTAAAGCACACAACGTTTCGGAAACCGGGTCTGTGTCCATCCTCAGGTGAGGGGGTGAGAGATAACTACTGTGTTGGGTCCCTCAGAAAGAGCTGACAGCAGTCGGTCCAGTGACTGAGGTTAGCTCTTTGTAACACACCCAACAAAGTAGGTGTCACCCCCTCACCTGAGGGTAGAAACAAATTCAGTCTCGGAAACGATTCTAGTTCTTAGACAAAATCCAGTAATTCTGAAAGCTAATAGTTGCTGAGCTACATAAAATAATCTCAGCCGTTTACGGAACCCGCCACTTTTAATATCCTGTTAGATGAATTCAGTCCACGCATTTCCATAGTATTTCAGTAAGATCCATTCCAATATTATCCCCTCATTTACGCCTAGATCTTCCAAATCGTCTCAGTTCTTCATTGCTCTGCAGGGCACTTTCCACTCCCCCCCACCCACTCCAGCAACCCACGCTTACCAGGGCGACGCACTGCCTGGGAAGCTTTGAAACTGGAAACTATTAGTTTTCCCCGTAACGGGCTTCAACGTGTTAACACACTGATTCCTTTAATGTTGAGACAGGCTGTACACATAATAATCACTGAAGATTAAAGGGCTGATGGAGCAAACCGAGATAGGGCAATAACACTGACTGATTCAGTCATGAGTTATTTGACCACCATGTCTGAAATGAGCGGGTAACTTGTGACATTTTGTTTGTCAACCAATGTAACTATGCCGTAAGAGGCTAACGATAACCTATCTTGTGTTCAAGAGTTGAGCTGGCCATTTCCGGAAGTTACATGGCTGGCTTATCTGTTCGGTGGAGGGGTAATACTGAGACAGATAGTACGAAAACCCTTAAACCTTAATGGAAATGATTGGCCCCCCGTTGAGGAGCAACGGCGGAAAACAGTGTTCCTAGCAGTCAAGTGTTTGTCAAGTTGGTCCAACTGTGCTAACATGCGAAACCCTGTTTCTTTCGGCAAACACTTGTCAGCTTCAGCTGTGCTGGAGCCAATAGGCTGGCTGGTGTTATTAACCGTAGTCGCGTCTGTCACCTGTAAATACAACGGCTGAACAACGCTTGTTCTAGCGGTTTATATTGCAGCAGACTTGATCAACTCGTTGCCAGGCAAGAGGTCTGTGAACACGGTCGAAAACGCAACAATAGATGAGGCTGTGTTTTCTATGTAGTCCGCGCCGATTAGCGGTGGAACAAAGGAGTTATGCAACCCGTTACTTCATAGTGATTTGAATTGCTAATTTCTGTGTTGAGATCCGTTGCTAGGAGACGACTAATGGCAACTGTGAAACCTAGTGCGTGTGCAACGGTGAAATGAAAATTCTGTAAATCAGCGAAAGCGCTGTATTGCTTGTACTTAAGAGTGTTTGTAAAGGAAGGTGTTAATAAATCCAATAATCCGAATTAAAACCCGTTAATTTCATCACGCGTACCACTCTACACGTGACAATATGCTGGGAGCATCCACGTGGTGCGATTAACGTTTCGTACGGAGAATAGACTAGGAGGGATTAACGTTTTGTTGGGAGCACCCAGTGGGCGGAATTAACGTTTTATTGGACACACACAGTGGGCGAAATTCCCGACTTCTTTGGAGACCCAGCGAGGGGATTCACATTTTGTTAAGAGAACCCAACAGGCGGGATTAGCGTACTGTTACGAGCAACCAGTGGGCAAAATTCACGGCATTTTATGAGCATCCGGTGCGAGGGATTCATGCTTTGTTAGGAGACATCGACGGGAGAGCACCCAGTGGGCGGAATTTGCATTTCGCTGGAACGCCTAGTGGGCTGAATGCCAAAGATGACCTGCAGTCTCGCAGTCATGCCTTGGATCATGCCTCAGAGGAATCCACGCTGGATCCGGCCTGTCTCACAGAGAAGCTCAGGTGTGCCGCGGGATTTGATGAAGAGATGTCAGGACAGCGTGACTGCTGTGATCAGCAGAGCAGATTGAGACAATTCCGAACTAAACAACGAAATCAAGAGTAGGTACCTAAGAGTTCACAGACTCCGTCTAAGGACCGATGGAGGGGGCCAAACGTCAGCAATCAACACCAGTAACAGAACGGGCGTGGGGCTTAGCTCCATACTTGCTAATTTCTGTAAATACGTACTGTAGTGATGGCTCCGCGTTCGTGTCATGCGAACTGCGATACGCATATCAGCCACACAGCGTTATAATAATAATAATAATAATAATAATAATAATAATAGCAATTATAATAATATTAACAGGATATTTCCCTGGGTTATGACACCGTTACACGTTAGCAAACGCCCATGACATTATGAGACGTCATAACAACAGGAAACTTGAACCGCCGTGAAGATCTGAAACAAAAGAACAAAGCTTCTTGCTATCTGCTTCGCATTGGTTTCCTGCTTGGCTTATTCTTCCACCCTGAACATGGAGGCGACATGTTCTTCCGAAACGTTGGTTGGCTTTCAACGGACTACATGGCGTTATATCCCAGAAGATGTAACTCTTCATAACCATGGCTGTGAGAACCTCAGATTCTATATTAGAAATGGATGTTTATTTATGCGCTTAAGTGGCAGCTGAACACAGCAGTTACCTTCCTCTGCATCGTCGGTAGCATGTAATTCAGCTGAACACAGCAGTTGCCTTCCTCTGCGACGTCGGTAGCACGTAATTCAGATGAACACAGCAGTTATCTTCCTCTGCGACGTCGGTAGCATGTAATTCAGCTGAACACAGCAGTTACCTACCTCTGCGACGTCGGTAGCATGTAATTCTGATGAACACATCAGTTTCCTGCCTCTGGGACGTCGGCAGCATGTAATTCAGCTGAACACAGGAGTTACCTTCCTATGCGACGTCGGTAGCACGTAATTCAGCCGAACACAGCAG
>NW_019737394.1:119141-164155 GCF_002891405.2 Cryptotermes secundus
AACACAGCAGTTACCTTCCTCTGCGACGTCGGTAGCATGTAATTCAGATGAACACAGCAGTTACCTTCCTCTGCGACGTCGGTAGCACGTAATTCCTCTGGCAGAGATTTGAACCTTGGATGTCTCGAATACGAGGCAGAGGTAGTAACCACTATGCCATTAATCCTTAGTCTGCGTTTCTTACCTTGAAAACACAAAAGGAGGCTTATGAGATCAGCTTCCTGTTTGTGTGCATTCCTCCCCCCCCTTAACTCTTCACGTTTATGAGATCTTCCTGTGTATTTTTTTCCCCTTGGCACTACAGCCCCAGTGGGCCTAGGCCTACCTCCACGAACTTCTCCGTTCACTTCGGTTTTTCTAGATCTTAGACATACGGTAGGACTCCTTGGGCGGGTGATCAGCTCGTCGCAGGGCCTCTACCTGTACAAAAACACAGAAAAACGCACACAAACATCCATGCCCCGAGCGGGATTCGAACCCACGATCCCGGTTTCCGAGCGAGCGAAGACAGTGCACGCCTTAGACCGCTCGGCTACCGTGACCGGCTCTTACTGTGTATACCGCCTAATTTTGTTAGGAGGCTTATGATACCACCTTGCTGTCTGTGTGTGTGTCCGTCTTTGTCTCTCCACCTGTTTGAATATCTCCCCAACCGTAATTTTCGAGGCTCGTGAGACAACCTTGCTGTCTGTGTCTATGTGCTTCATACCGTAACTTTTTAATTTTCTATGCAGTCCGTGTCGTAACAAAGGAAAGTAGACATGTGGTTCTTAGCAAATGTTACTGTCACTACAGCTCCCTCCCGTGACAAGTGGGTGCTGCTCCTCTCAGATGTAGGGTACACTTGCATTAATTCTTACAAACTGAGAGGGCTGGCATGGCGGTAAAGCTTTGGGCTGGGTTTGGACGTCAATCGGAACATCGGCTGTCATGACTGAGGTTTATACTGATCTCCCCGTCCATTCAGGTAACTACTGGGACAGCTCCTCCATCAGACCACACACACTTCCTTCCAAATCTTTTCCAATTCATCTATTGCCCCACCTTTCAATACCTAGATACCGACAGCGTCGTAAAATTCATTCAATCGTTCATCAATGGCTGTACAGCCCTCTGTTGGGCCCTGTCCTCTTTTTCAGTCGGTAGGACTCCTTGGACGGGGAATCAGCCCGTCGAAAGGCCGCTACCTAACCACACAATAAACGCACAAAGACAGCCATGCCTCTAGTGTCATTCGAATCCACGACCCCAGTGTTCAAACGAGCGAAGACGGTTCATGCCCTAGACCGCGCGGCCACTGTAGGGTTCCGAAAGAAACATGATAACAGCAGTTGCCGAACGGGGGAGCATCGAACAGAATCTCATACCTGCTTGTCATTTGTATCCACAAATATTAACATTCTGAATACTGGCTAGGGGCTGGATAACCGAGAATTCTGAGTTCAGGTCCCGGCAGGGGAAGAAATTGTGTCTTCACATCGTCCAGACCGGTTCTGGGACCCAACCAGCCTCCTGTCCAGCGGGTACCGAGGACTCTTTCCTCGGGGGTAAAGCGGATGGGGGCGTGAAGCTGACCATTCACTTCCAAGTAGTGCCGAGGTCAAGAAAACGTGGATCTATACATCCATTCCCCCATACGCCTTCATGGCGTAGTGCTTAATTAATTAGGCACAGAGGCAAATTTACTCTGTTACCTATTTAGGAACCTGCTGTTACGCAGACATTCGGTTTTGCTCAGTTTTCCGTATAACCTTCTTCTGAAAGCCCAATATCTGATATCGGCGAGAAAATTGCTCCACATGAACACTATTCATAACGACGTTCCTATGCTGAACAAGGCCACCGTGCTCCCAACTAACACGAAGCATACGATAACAATGTCCGCGCAAATGCATTCCAGTCCTCGATATACGGAAACGCTGCAATGAGCTGCGACACGGAACGTGAGACGAGCCTTAATTTTGCAAGTCATGAAGGCAAAAGGAGGGCGTAAAAGAATAACCCCACGCATTCTTTACGTTGCAAATACATGTAGTTGTGACACCAGCGTCACGCTTCGGCTGCTTTGCCGCCGGTACCGAATAGACACGAGACTTATTGGGTCCCAGAAGTGGTCTCGGTGATTTGGAGATCGGAATTTCCTACTCCTGCTGGGGATCGAACACCGAATGTCTGACAGTAGAGGCTGTAGCCTAATCACTATATCGACTGAGCCATCTCGGCTCAGATACATAACGGATGAAGTTAAAAATGATTTATTACTATTATTATGGGGCACGCCGGAAGGTCGCGGGTTCAAATCCCAATGAGGTCATTGGATTTTTTTCAGTTGACATAATCCTTCGAGCCGCACTAGGCCCTGGGGTTTACTCAGCCTCTAACAGAAATGAGTACCAGAAATTAATTTTCCTGGGGAGTAAAGCGCGGCTGGCGCGTAAGGCTGACAACCTTACCGCCATCTTTGAGCCGATTGGCTAGATAATGTGGGACCCTCAACGCCTCACAACCCTATGGGCCTTCACGGCTTGTTACAGGGACAGCTTTACTTTACTTTAATATTATTATTTATTTTAAATAATGGTTTGCAGTGGTACTACAATAAGACATAGCGCACAAATAACACACATCACACAAAACAACACACCACATTCAAACAAAATACAGCATCCAAAACTACACAAGGACACACTACACACAATGAATACAATGAGAATACACTTATAACTACAAGAAACACAACTACAATTATACAAATTAATATTAATAAAAAATAAGCATCCTATACACAAAACTGTAACAGTAATAAAATATGTAATATTATGAACCGTGAACGGAGAAGTTCATGGAGGTAGGCCTAGGCCCACTGGGGCTGTAGTGCCAAGGAAAAAAAAGGTCATGATGCGCCCACATTTGACCATGACCTTCCCTTCATTCCACTTCACTACACTTACGCACCCTTCAACATCCTCATCAGAATTCACTTCACTTCACTGCATATTTGGATGAATTCCCCACACCTTCACTTCGTCATATTTATCACTTTCCTAACTCTTTTCGTAAAATTACTTGGTTTACAGGAGAGAGTTCCGAAAGCATGTGCAAATAAGAAACAAAGAGCATAATAATAATAATTGTCCAGACATGTGTCGTAGTGACAACTCCACTGCACTGTCGCGGTGTACTGGAGACAGGTTCTGCTTCCGCAAGTGAGTCCATCGGCACGTCAGCAACTGCGGCTAAAACATCCCTCAATAAACCCAGTACTTAAAAGTTAACGCTATCCCTGTACCAGGCCGTGGAGGCCCATAGGGGAATGAGACATCGAGGCTCCCACATTTTACAGACGATCGGATCACATGGTGGTAAGACTGTCAACCTTACGAGCCGGCCGCCCTTTACCCCAGGAAGATTCCAGGTACTAATTTTTGTTACAGGACTTGTCGATCCCAGGGCTACAGTGCGGCTGGAAGGATTAAGTAAAATGGAGAACCGAACGACCTTGTAGGGAATCGAACCCGTGACCTTCCGGATTGTAGTACAGTGCCTCAACCAATTACGCTACCGTGTGCCACAAACCCCGTATTTATAGGAATATAATTAAACTGTACAGTGGTCTCACTAAAGCCTGCAAGGATGTAAAGATAAGCTGACGTAAATATTCGGTTAGAAACTGACTGTGGAGCGGGGAGCGTAAGACGCGAGAAAATCTGCACGAAGAGAATAACGGAGTGTCGAATCGACCAACTCACCTTAAAGTTACAATAATAGTAACAGTAATAGTAATAATAGATAAAACAGACTGTGCACGGGCAGAAGTATCTCATACAACAGTGAAGGCAAATGACTCCAGGAGGGAGATAAAGATTGCAGTTAAGCACTTCTGGGCCGCACCACAGCTCAGATGGTTACTCGCCGACTTCCCACCGCGGCAGCACGGGTTCGAGCACAGGTAAGATCATGTGGGATTTGTGGTGGACGAAGTGGCACTGGGGCAGGTTTTCTCCGAGTACTTCGGTTTCCCCTGCCCACCGACTACTCTAAATTCATCATCTATCATCCGGGGCTGGTACAACAGGCCAGTTAGTGGCCGACACACCAAGCGCACTCAGCTCCAAAAAGAAATCTAAATGCACCCCTGGAACATGAAGGGAAGCGACGACTCAAGGCGACCATCTATGGTGTGCCGTAGCTGGTATGTTTGACGTTCTGCATCATAGCATGGGCAGACGACACAGTGGTTACTGATACGGCTGTCTGTGTGCGTGGGCCCAATACGGGGTCACGTGACGATAACCTGCTCAGTCTTGCCGTTGCTGTCGGAGGAGCGCCACACCGGCAAGGACAATAGCCCACTGTGTCCACTCGTCTTACCACGACAACATGGCAGCGCGATTCAGGAAGGTGCGAACACTGCCAACGAACGATTTGTTTCATTCCACGGCAGCCCCGTGTTGCCAGGTACAACAGACTTCTGTGACTCGTGGAGATGCAACACTTGCTGCAGATTCTGCAAAACGACGGGATGGTCCGGTGTGTCCATGACAACTCTGCGAGACATTTAGGGAGACTGTGCAAAGGAAGTAACAGTGCTGAGACTGTTGCCGAATGAAACGAAGTGGTCGGTAGAGGGAGTAAAGCTCCGATGGACGCTGTTAAAATGGTGGAGACGGTACGAAAACCCCGGTCATCATACATTCAGGCACATTCAGTTGAATCTTGGACGAACGATTCATTCGTTTAAACTGCGGTGTGGTCCTGATACGCGGAGAGAAGTTGCGAAAATTACAGGATGTACATTAGAACTGTGCTACACCTTTCTCGTACTGGACGAGTCTTGAGTACGAGACACCAAGGTGGAATATGAGTCTACCCGATGATGCAAGAGGACTTTAAGATGCTCGAAAGCCTCGTCCCACAGGTCGAAATGTCTTGACATTCAACCCACACCTGCTGTGGTGGGCGGTCAGGAAGGCCGCAGCCGCAACGAAAGGTGGGCGAGGGAGCTGTGCTGACAGCTCTGCAGCCCAGCTGCAGAGCAGGAGGCTCCTCCGCAAGAATGACAGAGATTCTCTAGCTGCAGAAGACGAATGCGGAAGACGCCAGAGGCAAAACAAATCCCGGTGTTGTGTGCGGAGTCTAGGAAGGACAGCCACAGTCCATCGTCGAGAAGATCAGGGCATAGTGCAGTCGAAGCATCACCGTCCGGTCTCCCTCCCAAGACCTACCAAACAAAACTTCTAACATGTTAAGCCACCGTTCGCACTCAACGCGGAGACGCACGCGCGACAGTAGCGTAGCATTGAGCAGAACTCCCATGTTGAGGGGCGGAACGGGGGTAGGGTGTAGGCCCCAGCAATCTTGAGAAATGTGCACACTGGGGCTTTGCTGCCGAAGAGGAAAATCGGATAGCAGCGTCATCATTATTGTGAGGCTGAGAATGACGGACCAACCGCGTCTATCATCCTAGTGATGGTGATGATGAACAGGACAAGAAAAACTGATCCTTGTGGTACTCAATTTTCTTGTTGATAGAGAGCACATACAATATTAACGAAACAGAGAGAAGTCGAAGATTTACCATACCCTCTATGGTAACACAAACAGCCAAACTGACAGTGATCCGTTGAGAGGAAATGATCTTTTCGCTTCTCTCCAGGCAGCCAGGGCTGAATCCTCTGTCCAGATATTGTCGTACATGGACAGCATGAAAAACTTGCCTGTAGGTGGAAGGTGAGAAATTATTTCTCCAGGACGCACCCAGGGCATGAAGACGCTTTGCGATAGCAATCTAGCGCCGCGAGTTCATTCATACTGAACGGTGCACTGCCTCTGTCAGCTGATATGCACAATTTAGCGGTAATGCTTCTGCGTTCTCTTTGAAAAATTTAAATGAAGGGTGGAAATTGCCCGAGCTAAAGAAAAAAGTATGAGTTCCGAATGCATTGACGTCTTCTTGGGATGTAATGATGATTCTGCCAACTGATGCCAGGCATGGAAGTTAAATTGCACTTACCCAACATGTGCCGTTGTTTCTTCCACGCAGCATCCCAAAGCGTTGACCTGGAAACACTAGCCATGAAAGCCCCTCATGTAGTGTGCCGAGCCTTAGCAGAGCCGTTTGGTGGGCGATCGAGGCATGGAGGAAGAAACTATTCGGGAAAAGGTGTTCGTGAAATACTTTAAAACTGAAACAACAGACAGAAACTGCATGTCCTCAAACGCAGAAGAAAGTTTCCCAATTAGCGCGTCTGATGAACAGGTTCGAATGTTGTGCCACAATTGGAAAAGGTATCGAAATTTGACGATTTATCGAGTAGTTGTCACTACCCCGTAAGTCAGGAAGAATGAGCCACTAAAGATGGACTGATAGCCCTGAGCGACAGAAGGCGTGGTCCAAGACAGGCGAGGTTCCTGACCCCAAGGCACAAGTAGATAAGGATCCTATGTTTACGACTTGTTAGAACGAAGCACATACATCACAGACTGTTCTAAATCTATCGCCAGTAATGACTGGTGCCCAGAGAATATTGTGGGCGTTGAAACCGCCCAGATGAATACATGCGGAAGTAGCTGGGATATAATATTTGAGAGCTCGGCAGAGATTTTCTTTATTGCTAGTGGGGCGGGACTAAGTCCCTTGTACTGCGGCCACTTCTGGCCTATTGTACCAGCCCCAGATGATAGGTGAGGGTGATTGTGGAGCAATTGGTGGAATGAAGATTGGCAGGGGAAACCGAAGTACTCAGAGAAAACCTGCCCCAGCGCCACTTTGTCCACCACAAATCCCACTTGACCAGACCCAGGATTGAGCCCGGGCCGCCACATTGGGAAGCCAGCGACTAACCGCTTTAGCTATGGCGTGGCCAATCTGCGGTGTTTACTGGTGCTGCCAGCAGAAGCCAAACACTGCACACTGTAAATGAGATATTGGGCAGTTGAGTCAGGAAATCATTTAATTAATTCACATAGCATTAATCTCCTACTAGCTTGCAACTTGATTTCATTCAATCGATGAGTGTTTTCATTCTGATGTAACTGTCCTGCATTTTTTCTCTTTTCTGTTCCATTACAAACATGAAGAAATGCTTATTCACATAAAAATGCACAGGCATACCAAGAGTTGGGACTCGTCAGATGTATATTGCAAACCCTGCAGTTGAATAAGTAGGCACCAGATCGAAAATCCTAAAACAATAAGATTGTCACCACACCGTGATGTGTTTCACATTGCACAGATTTCAACTTAGGAGTGATCTTTTGCTGCAAGACCAGCAATGCAAAATATGTTAGAAAGGAGCCACTACTGGTCCCTGCATGTCTAAAGTTGTAACAAAAAATATCCCTGTAACAACACATATCAGCTTATAACTGACAGAGTCATTTAATCAGTGCAAAGAGCTACCGCTAACAACAGGACTTATGACTCATACGAGAATATGGAAGTAGTGGTAACTTCTTTCAGTTTTTCAGGAAACAGGCACACTGCTTTGGTGTTCCACTGTGCCATTGCAAGGGAAAAGGTTCAAATATATATTTTATTTCAAATGTCTCCACAGGCAACATAACACTGCGCTGCAGACAAAATGCTGCCCTCAAGCTACAGACTGGATAGGCCTGTCTTAGACAATAAGAAGTGTCCATCATATTAAGCATAACAAAGAGAATTAGAATGAAATTCTAGAAGCTTACATGAACACCACAGGGACTCATATGATTAGGGGAGAATGGAAGCATATCTAAAGCTGATAAAGGAAGCCAATCAGGTACAAAAAATTTAAACATGGAGTTCTGGGCAGAACTCAAGGGAGTATTTTCTTATTGCTTACATTTCTAGTATTGCTATTCCTGTTGTTATTTCATTCAACTTTATTGAAGACTCAGTCATTTATGTACAGATTCAGTCTACAGTAAAGTTGTTGGCTATATCATTGAAGTTTTGAAGAAGCAATATTTCACACCTAATATGCAGAAATGTAAGCAGTCTATCTCCACACTGAATTTCACACGGATCGATCCAGTGATTTATTGGTTAATGCCATGAAGCCAAGAGCTGAAGAAAATTTTCACACTGCCACATTGTCAGCATTTTATATCCTATAAAAATATCTAAACAAAAGCTGAATATTTTTAGAAATCTATCATTATATACAATTTCTGGTTCTTAAAATACATGCCAATTAATGTCACCCTCACATCAGAAGTTCACATATGCACCATGTTGTTGGTATTGGCTGTGGCCTCTGATGTAAAATTCTTCATACCAAGTTTCATAAAAGTCTGTCAATGGGTTCAATATTTCACAGCCATGACACATAAAAAAATGACACACAGACAGCATGCTGAACTCATGTGTTTATTTTCTTCCCTCAAGGAACAAATGTAGGGTAGAAAAATGTTACAACATTAATTATCTAACACTGTCCCGCAAGATATTTGCATACTGTACACTGCTGGGCATTCGTGTTAGCTTCAAGAACCATTCCAGCTTCTCAGTTAGTTAGTTATTTTAGAGAGGGTGGGTTTCCCCATCCATCGTGACCAGTTTGATCTATTGTGCTTCCCTCTATGATATTCTACCAGTCTCTATACCCTACTGATACTGGTGCTTACCATCAGTCCCGACCAAGCCAGCGAGTTTGGCCTCTACTGGCTTGGCGGTATCTATAATGCTTCCCCCATCTATCAGAGGCGTTACAGACTACTGTTGGGCGGGAAATGTCCTTGAATGTGGCTCAGTGACCTCCTTAGGATATATGAGGTTCTTTTACGTGCTGTAAAGCTACGACAAGGGACCCACGGCTTAAAAGTCCCTCCCGGAGGACAGCTTCTCAGTTAGTAAACAGTCTTGGCTTCTGTAAGTTTTGAGGTTTTCACGGTGATGACTATGAAGAAAGTCGTCTTCTGGGTTTAGGCATTCCAAGCCATTCAACTGCTCTGAAGATGGAGGCGATACGTTCCTCCAAAACGTCGGCCAAAACGAAGAATACATGGCGCCTAAACCCAGAAGATGACTTTCTTCACAGTCTTGGCTTTTCTTCAGAGATGGAGGTAATGGTCAGTTTCTGGCTGTATACTCCTGCAGTACTTGTATCTTTGGTGCATCTTTGTAGCAGTGAAGAATTACTCTCATAATGTGTTGATCTTTCAATAAATAATCCAAGCCCCAGTGTATTTTCCTGCACCCAAAAATCTCAACCTCAATGGGTTAAGAGAAAACAATTATTTATTGCACGACTGTCAGCTCCTGAGATGTGGTGCCATGAACCCTGGTAGGCAGTTACAAATTTTTGGAAGTATCTGCTAAGTCTATGTTCAGGATGTTCGTAACCATACACAGCAATACATCTCATGAGACCAATCACATAATACTGAGAAGTGAATATCTCATTTCCTTGCTGTGTTATAATTGTGCTTGAACCACTGCACTGTGTCGTTCACTGCCTGCTGAAATGGTGTGAACTGGAAGTCAGGCATGTAGCTCCTTAATTTAGCATTGCTTGCCGTTTTCTTGAACTGACCATCGGCTTGTGTTGAGTCATACTGAATTTCACCGTGGAAGTCAAAAGCTTGAGCAATGTTCTCAGCAACTGTGCTTATAGACACCTCGTCCTTTTCATCCACTGTCAGGAAATCACATTTTGTTTTAGTACACATATCAAACAATGAAACAAGGGACCTGTATTAAAAATGCAATAAAGATTATCTGAAATTCTCTACCCAACTAACAGACCAATCAACTAGCTGACTAAATAGAGATTGCCTGCCACTGATTTCTACCCTGAACCTCATAACTGCCTTCATACCTCTTATCAGATTTATTTTTAATTTACATTTCAATATTTGGACACTTAATGGACTATACATCTAGAAGAAGATCCACTGGATGCCTGAAACTACACTCAGAGGATCATCTTCTAAAGGAATGGAATGGATCAAACAGTCCAGACCTTGATGTTGTTGATGATGATTTTAATATCATCCTCCTATTAATTCCCAGATCTTCAAAGTGGGCTCTTCCCTTTAGGTTTTCCAACCAACATTCTGTTATGCTTTCCACATCTCTGCATGAAAGTCCCCATTATGCAATTTTCACCACCCCCATGTCACTTCTCCTTCTTGGGTCAAAATATTCAACTCAGAACCCTTTTCACATACATCCTCAACCAATGTTCACCCCTTAACCCCCGCTATCCATATAGTGAGCCATTCTGATGGTGCAAAACAAAGGTCTAGCAGGAGCCAGCAGCAGGTTGAGTGTTATATCATGTTCAATATACATACTGCCAAGTTCACATCCCATAGCCAGTGCCATGACAGCACATGAAGACTTGAATCTCCTATTTCTGAATTACAAAGGTTAATGTAGAGACCAAGTACCACACCCATACAAAACAAATGACAACATTATAGTTTGTTACATATTTATCTTTATATTTAACATTTAAAGGATGAATGATAAATTTTGTCATCAATGAAAGTAATGCCCAGTGGCCAAGTGACGTATAATGAACATATAATATATGAAGTGTCACTCAAAGAAACAGAATTTGTTTCTAGAAGGTGAGGTATTTGCAGTACAGGTTTCTGCAGCTAAGTGGTTGTTTGCAGCACCTTCCTGAATCAGTATGCCAGCTGGCATCATCAGAGAAGTTTGCGTTAGTGTTTGGTGAATTTTTTCCAAGTGACTTTTTTATATTTTGTCTATTTTTAATGGGTTCACATGAACAAAGTGCTGTTGTTAAGTTTTGTTTCCTTTTGGGAAAACAGCAGCAGAAACGGTTGTTATGCTACAAACAGCCTACAAGGAAGCCACCATGAGTGAAACATAAATTTACGAATGGTTCTCTCATTTCAAACGTGGTGAAATGTCAACTGATGATCAACCTCGAAGTGGATGTCCTTCGACTGCCTGAACTGATGAAAATGTGACAAAAATTCGTCAGATCATTCTGGAAGATCACCGGTGAACAATTGACAAAGTTTTGAAAAGGATGCATAACAGTTTAAGTAGGAAACGTCCCAATTTGTGGCAAAGAGATGAATGGTTGTTGGCATGACACCCTTGCCTTACTCAATCAATCGTGCCCCGTGTGATTCTTTTTATGTCCTTGGATGAAAAGAGACCTCAAGGGAGAACGTTTTGCTGATGTTGAAGGTGTAAAGAAAAACTGACGGAAGCACTAAAAGGCATCACCAGCGATGAATTTAAAAAATGTTTTGAGCAATGGAAGATATGTTTGGACAAGTACATTGAATCAAATGGAGAGTACTTCGAATGGGATTAATGTTTTGTTATGTAAAAATAAATACAGATTCTTTTATAAACAAATTCTGGGTTTTTTGGGTCCCCCTCATATTTCAGGACTTCTATGCAATGCTGTCTACAGTATAATAACAAGTGAACAACAATTTATAGGATAGGCCCTTCATTTATTGAAGAGACATATTTTTAAATGCAAATATCCACTTGTAGCACTGATTCTAGCCACCAAGTGTTGCTGGACATTTAAACCTTGATACTTCAGAAACTTAAAATGGCAGAATCTAAGACACAAGATTCTGAACTGAATGGTAGAAGCATTTCCCAAGTTTCGTATACTCTTTAACATTTTGTGAACACGACTGTGATCTGTTAGAGCAGCTTCCATATATTTGAACTTTGCCACATTTTTAATTACTTAGTAGCTATCTTGGGATCTGCGGTAGTGTAGTTTAAGAAACTATACTACAAGCCAGGAGGATGAGGGTTTGATTCCCGATGAAGCCACTGGATTTTCCAATCGACCTAATCCTTCCAGCTGCACTATGGCCTTGGAGTCAACTCAGCTTCCAACAGAAATGAGTACCAGGAACCTTCCTGGGGGTAAAGGACAGCCAGCACATAAGGCTGATAGTCTCACTACCATCTGCGACCTGACTGTCTTGAAAATGTGGAAGCCTTGAATACTGAATTCAATAAGAATGTTCCTTCTGAGTCACAGGCTTTCTTAGAGTCTAAGTGGTATAGACAAGTGACAGACATACTGCACATTTAGCTATATTCCCAAGTTCACACTTCCCTCCATGGCCATATTCTTTGGGGTAAAATTCTAAAACTGTAACTTACAGGTTATATGCAATTTACAGGCCAAGTCCAATATAAAAGATGTCCCAGGGGGAAAGGTCAATATTCTGGAATGTCACGGTATTGGTCATTCTAAGCAAAAAAAAAGTGTATATATACATATGTTATATTCTGAATCGTTTCCCAGATAGAGCTATTTCATTGCACAGTACACTGTACACTGTATAGACGAGCAATACGCCATGTCCTCACACGAGCTGCCAAGTGCACTGATGGTGACAGTGGAATTTTAGAAAAATGTCTTACACTACATAAACTGTACCAACTTTGTCACTTGAACATTAAATACCATATTATGAACTGTACATAATATCTCTTTCTTGTCAACAATTTTGGAACTACGTAGAGAAATAGCTCTATCTCAGAAACTGTTCGGAACAGGAAACACATACCTACTGTGGCGTACATAGCCACTGCTAAGCAGTGACTTTGTAAACAGCAACCATTTCTAGGTAATGCCCACAACATACGCACACAACAACAGAAGAATGGGGTTATGCAAACCGTTTATAAGCAACACTTTGGTAAACACGTTTCCTCAGCAATGGACACCATCCCAACAATAGAAGAACGGTATTTTCTGTGTGATCAGTACCAAGATATTATAAGCAGGATTAGCCTTAACCACATTATCATCAAGGGAGGGATATACAGAGCTCAAACCAGCCTTACACAGTGCTACAACTATCAAATTTCAGCCATGTCTGGGCCAACTGCACAAGGAATACCCCAAAAAGACAAATACAGAATCTATGCCAAGTTGCTCAATTGCACCCTAGTAGAAGGAGAGAAACATCATCTAGCATCATACCGAGGATGCAGCCACACGAAACAGGAACTACAAAGGAGCAGAGCAAAGCGAGCTTCCAAGGGACCCTCTGGGAGGAGGTTCATCTCTAAGTTCACCTCACCAGAGCAATCCTACGCAGCTGCACTGTGTCAAGACAATGAACACCAGCAACCACAGGTACGGCAGACAGAGAGGCGTCCAACACCCCGTGCTGCAGCAGCTGTATGTGCCACAACAGGAATTTCAGAAAACAGCCTGTCAGTACAGACTACCAATTCGCCTAACAGTGACACTGTAGCCACTGCAGTGCATCAGATCATGATAGTGCTCAGTGGAGCTGTATCACAAGAAGACAGAATAATGGTCATTAAATTAATGCAACAAAATGGCTGCCAGAGTTCATAGGCCACTCAGTCATAGCATTTAATGCAAACTGCATCTGGAGGCAGCGCTATGAGCTCAGTAAACAGCTGGAAGGCTTACATATAGATGTGGCTCGTCTCTCAGGGACAAATCTCAAACCCCATGGGAGATTCTTTATTCCAAATTATCACTTTTATCGTACTGACTGCTTCCCCTGAAGAAAAGGTGGAACTGCCAATGCAGTGAGAAAAGGCATTCCCCACAACCATGTAGACCTGCCTCCACTTGTTTTAATACAAGCCACAGGGGTTTGCATACTGATTGGTAATAGCGAAGTACTACTTGCAGCAGTCTATAACTCCCCGGGCCACACCTGGAATGATGCAGACATAACTGAGCTCTTAAGCTGGCAGGAGATCTGAATGCTAAATATCCATTTTGGAATAGTGTCATTTCCAACCATTCAGGTGCAAAACTATAGAATTAAATGCATATAAATGAGTTTGAAATTTCAGTACCACAATGTCCCACTCATTACTCTGTTGCGGCAAATGGTCACGTGCTCAATGTTGTGCTCAAGAACGTCCAGCTGTCAGAAGTCACTGTCTCTGATATTCTGGACTCACATCACCTACCAATCATCTTCTGTTTGTTGGACGATATTAGAAATAGAAATCCTTCTGACCTGGTTGCCAAATTCACAGATTGGGAGCCGTTTCAAAGCTGGCCTCTGAATTATTTTCATCTACAAACCAAATTAACTTGGAGGAAGAAACCGATAAACGGTCTGCAACTTTACTGCCTCTATAGCTTCAGCGTATAGGCTATCAACAAGCAAAATTACAACCTCGGACCTTAACAAGGATCTGCCAGATCTGAGAAGCTGGGTCAGATTAGTGGCATTCCATTGTCTGTGTTCCCTCCCGATTCTTAACACAGATCACCAAGGTTTCTTGCTGAACACTATCGCCCCCTTAGCTGGCGACAATATCGTTTCGGTGTGATACATCATCACATTTCTCGGTTACGTTTGCTATTATTTTCATACTCTCCCAGTGTATAATAATATTTTGTGGAGGCAACATTATCTTGGTACTCAACAGCAGATGCTCAAATTCACACACACACACACACACACCTGTCAGTGGTCACCATTATCTGAAATGATTCTCTACACTACATTGTAACCTAGGGACACAAAAACAATTATTTCAGTTCACTTGAGCACAACATAAGCACACTACAATATGTACAATATGTTCTGAACTGATATTATACATAGCAGATGAGTCACCCTTTCTTTCTTCACTCCAGAAGTCTCAAGATTAGGGTCTCATACAGTAATGTCACAAAGCTCACACAGACTGTCATTAGGGGACAGACACAGAGAGACATGCAACGATGCATACACGTGCAGACATGCACACAAACACACACAACAAAAGCATTAACATTAACATGCAGGCTACAATGGAAAACACGTAATTCGCTCACCGGAAAGAATGATTGGGTCCACACTGTTATACTCCCTCAGCACCCAGATGAACAATTTTGCAAGATCCAGGGAATAGATAAACTGACGTAATGGCCGGCCTGTACCAAGAACAGTGAATACAGTCTTTTCTGGACTCCCTAACTTCCCTGGGAAGAAACACAAATCACATGTCACAGTTATGATGGACATAATAATAATAATAACAATAATAATAATAATAAAAAGTTTGATTTGTTTCATTCTGATCTGTCACACTAATAATATTACAAAAGGTTTATTAATTCTGTCCAGTGTGACTGATAGTTTTTTCTTTTTAATCTTTTATCCTTTCCATGTTTTGGTCCTATTGATATCCTTCTGAAGATGGTCTATAGGACTGAAACATGTAAAGGATAAAAGATTAAAATGAAAAAACCATCAATCACACTGAATGGAATTAATGAACCTTTTGTAATAATAAAAAAGTACAATTTTTTTTCTAAATCCAGCTAGATTCAGGATTATGCTTTATCTGGGGACTGAGATTATAATATTTTCAGAGAAAAGTGTGGAGCATCAGTGATAAGATAAATAGGAGTTAAAATACAAACTAGTCACAAAGAACCTGCCTCTGTGATTTTCTATGTATGGATAATCCTACAAACTGGAACAGAGCCTGGGTCTTCAAGCGTCAGCCTTGAGACTGAATAACTCGTGTTTTTGCTGTGTTTAGTGACTCGCAGGTCACTGTAGACTAGAGTCACAAAGCTCAGTGACTAGTTCTATAGCTCATCCAGTGCAAACAGGAAAAGACTGAACATAGGTGGAGCTAGACTCACACAGTTCACACATTTTGATGCCAAATTTGGTAGCCTTGTGGGGTATGAATTGTGTGGCATATAGACTTGCTGCTAGGCAGCAGTCTGCATGTAACAATGAAGGTACTGCTGGAAGAGGTGTTTTCTATGTGGTCCACTCTGAGGCTATATCATGAGACCGACCAAGTTCAGCTAAGTTCAGTTAGTGCAGTGGAGTGGAGTGAGTTAGTTTGTGAGCCGTTGCTGTTAGAAGCTGGTAGCTGAGGCATGGTGATAGTTCAGGAATCCAGAGTAAGGGGAACGTCTGCCAATGGAAGTTGTTACCGCACAACTGCTGAAGACACAGCACACTTAGAAGACTTAATATGTGCTGTAGTGAACTGCTTGAGTGTGCAAATTAGCGACAGTGTTACAGTTACTTGTAGTTACAATCTGTAAGTGTTCAATAAATCCAATTACCAATCCAAACCCTGTCTAGTCACCCATACACATGACAATATGCATATGAAATGTGAATGGAATGTTTTTGTTGTAAATGTTTGTTCTACATGCTTACAATGACTATTTTTGGATATAAAAAATGACACTACCACCTAACAGCAAGCTGAGAGCATGCTATCATGAAACATCTTATGATAAATGGGACACTTATATTATTAGGATGATAAAATCAAGGATGAAGAGCTGGGCTGCTGTTGGCGACTTCTGTCAAACAGTGGGGGGAGATTTTAAATTAAGGTTTGTTTCAAGCAAATGTCACAATTCTCTCATTTTCACCGACAGCTGTTTCACATCAGCTTTGCAAAACATCATTACCTCTCTCTATAGCATCGTGAAGTTTCCTGATGAGTGCAGGGATAACATGACTTGACTGCATACTGAAGTTATCATGTGGTCCAAACACATTGCATGGTACAACAGATGTAAACAGACAGCCATATTGCTCATGGTACGCTCGATTTGAGACATCAATCAGTCGCTTGGCATAACTGTATCCAAAGTTGGATGGATGTGGTGGACCCAAGTGAATCTGCAAGCACACAAAAAGAAATGCATATTGCTCTGAAGGGTTCTAGTGATGGTAACACAAAGCATTACTGATATGGCCGTGCCTTAGCTCAAGCAGTTAGTCGCTGGCTTCCCACTGTGGTGGCCCGGGTTTGGTCAAGTGGGATTTGTGGTGGTCAAAGTGGCATTGGGGCAGGTTTTCTCCAAGTACTTCAGTTTCCCCTACCAATCTTCACTGCACCAAAATCTCCATCATCATAATCACCCAGAGCAGGTACAATAGGCCAATCAGTGGCCGACATGCCAAGTGGACCCAGCTGGACTCCGCGATGTTCGGCAGATAGAAATACATACAGCTGAGCCATTAGTAACTGATCCTAGTCCTTCTGAGGTTGAAATTGCAACTGCAAAGATGTAAAGATATAAATCACCATGTAGTGATCAAATTCCAGCAGAAATGATTCAAGTAAGAGGTGAAACATTACAGTCTGTGATCCATAAACTCATTAATTCTATTGGGAATAAGGGAGAATTGCTGATCAGTGGAAGGAGTCTATTGCACAAATTTACAAGAAGGGTGATAAAAACTGATAGTAATATCATTGTTATCAACTTCATATAAACATTTACACAACATCCTTCTCTTAAGGTTAACTCCATATATAGGTATAATTATTGGGGATCATTAGTGTGGGCTTTGACGTTATAGATCAACTACTTATTAGATTTTTTTGCATTCGTCATATACTGGAGAAAAAATGGGAATACAATGAGACAGTACATCAGCTATTTGTAGACTTCAAGAAAGCCTATGATTCAGTTAGGAGGGAAGTATTGTACAATATTATCATACAGGTTCTGGTACCCTTGAAGCTAGTTAGGCTGATTACAATGTGTTCAAATGAAATGTATAGTAAAGTCCCTATAGGTTAACATTGGTCTGATAATTTCCTTATCCAAAATGGTCTAAAACAAGGAGATGTTTTATCGCCACTGCTTTTCAACTTTTGCTTTAGGATATGACATTAGGAAGGTCCAGGAAAACCAGGTAGAGCTGAAATTAAATGGGACATATAGGCTGCTGGTCTATGCTGATGATATAAATCTACTGTGAGATAATATAGTTGCAATAAAGAAAAACAGAGAATCTTTAACTGAAGTTAGCAAGGACATTGGTCTAGAAGTAAACGCAGAGAAAACTAAGTATATTGTAGCATGCAGACCCATTCCTACAAAACCACCACAAAATAAGCAGTTATACAACAGCTGTTGCTACGTAATGGCTCCGCGAACAACAACCACTGCTAAGTAATGACCGCAACAGATTCATAACATGCAACAATGTAGTAACTAGGAAGCAGTATACTCTACACAGTCTGTGTGATAGCTGTATCATACAATACTAGAAGAATTGCAGGGAGAGGTGTTTTCTGTGCAGTCCATGCCAAGACTGTGAGACAAGGTGCAGCTGCAAATATGAAAGTCTTGAGATGGCATTTAGAAGAGTAGTAGTAAGTTGTGAGGCAATTGCCAGCCAATAAGGATATCAATGTGGAAGCTGAAGAAGCCATTACCAGACGACAACCATTGAAGATACAGCACACTGAGAAGATTTCATACATGCTGCAGTGAACTGCAGAGTATGTGAATTAGCAATAGCTTTATAGTTACATGTAAGATTTTTCTGTATAAATGTGCAATAAATCAAATTACCAAACCAAATCCCACCTACAGTCACGCTCCATGTACTTGCCAATATGTTGCTGTCTCATTACCAGAATGCAGAGCAAAATCATGACATAAAGATAGTTAACAGATCCTTACTTTAAAAATGTGGCACAGTAAAAATATTTCAGAATGACAGCAATAAATCAAAATTTGATTCAGGAGGATATCATAAGGAAACTGAATTCAGGTAATGCTTGTTGTCACTCAGTCCATAACCTTTTGTCTTCTCGTCCACTATCCAGTAATGTAGAAATAAGAATACACATAACTATAATTTTGCCTGAGGCTGTGTATGGGTGTGAAACTTGATCTCTGACATTATGGGAAGAACATTAGACTGTGAGCATTTGAGAACAGGATGTTGAACAGAATATTTGGGCCAAAGAGAGATGAAGTGACAAAAGGTTGGAGAACACTGCATAATGCAGAGCTTCATAACTTGTACTCTTCACCAAGTATAATTAGAATGATCAAGTCAAGGAGGATGAGGTGGGCACAAATGGGAGAGAAGGTGGATGCATGTAGGATATTGGCAGGAGAGCCAGGAGAAAACAGGCCACTAGGAAGACCAAAACATAGGTGGGTGGATAATATTAAAATGGATCTTAAAGAGATAGGATGGGTTGGTATGGACTGGATTTGTCTGACTCATGATTGGGACAAGTGGAGGGCTCTCATGAACACAATAATAAACCTTCAAGTTCCATAAAATGCTGGGAAGTTCCTGAGTACCTACACAACTGGCAGCTTCTCAAGAAGGACTCAGCTCCATGTAGTTAGTTACTTATAGAAAACCAACATCAGTATCTTTATTCTCACTGCATATGTATCCTACATGTATGTTGCAATCAAAGGATAGGAAGGAAATGTTACAGAAAGGGAATCAGGATTTTGTGTGACACATCAGACAACAATTGTGCTGTCTTCTGGGATGTGATCCATTGTGGAGTTCTATATTCTAGGATATAATACCGTGTAGTTGTTGAAACACGGGATTATATCTCACAAGACATAGCTCTTCATAACCTCCACTGTGAGAATCTCGAATCCTACATGACACCATGAAGTCTGATAGATGGTTTCCAACATTTCAGAGGAACTTGATGAAGAAAAGAGGCAGCAGTTTCCTAAGATACTGAGAACTACCTACAAGCCTACACAGAATGACATCCCCGAAGACTGTGGTCTTAATGCTCACTACCATGAGGACCTCAAGTCTCAAACTGTAATCCTATTAATCTGCAAAGTTACAAACTAACAGACAATTGAATAAATTACCATAGTTTCATCTATGGGATATGTTGTCTTGTCAGGAAAGATGCATGTAGACAAACATGACACAACTTTCACAACTCCAGCTTCGAAGCTTGTCTGCAGCACATTGTCATTGATGTGGATATTCTTACGCTGTGAACAGAAACAAACAGTACAAATATACAACTACACTTCTATTCACACACACACACACACACACACAAANAAAAAAAGGACATCCGCTGAAATTTTGTTCAGAAATTCATGGTGTGTGTGGAAGTCTTGTGATACATACCAGGAAATCCAGGTTGTGGGATATGTTGTGGAACAGACCTCCAACCATTGCTGCCAGGTGGACCACATGTGTCGGGCGATACTTGTTAAACAAGGCTTTTGTCTGGTCACGATCACTGCAAGCAAGCAACTGTACTATCATTATACCTGTCAAGAATTCAACGGAAAATCTCTTATTTGCTACCTCTGATGTTGCAAAGTTTACTGCTCTAACTCCATTTATCATTACTAATTTCGTGCAACTGCTCAATTCTAATTGTTAGTTTGAAAATGTCTTCCCTTCCTACTTTGACATTGAAATCTCCTAACAAAATGTTCATATGGTACTTTGGGAATTTATCAAACACATGTTCTAGTTCTTCGTAGAACCTGTTCTTTATATCATCAATTTTATCTTCTGTTGGGGTGTGATTCAGAGCGATGATATCACACCAGTGACCTCTTAATATTATGTATGACATCCTGTCACTAATGAACTCTGCTCTCTTAACTGCTGATATGATTCTCTTATGTACCACATTATGTGGGTCCCTTGTCACCACAGCATGGCGCATCCTCAGGTTGCAGGTGGAGCAGACGCCCTCCAGGTATGAAGGGAAGCTGTGAATATACTGAATAAGCAGTGGCAGACAACCAGCAAGGAGTGGTCCTCCAGCTTGGGGGTTGGGCGTGGGGCTTACAACTCCTTACCGTAAAAAATAATCTTATTACAAAAATGTTCAAAAAGCCTCTGATGATGTATAACCTTCAAATCTGTACTTTCTGGGATGTAACACGATTGGTCTTCCAGGCATGTACCTAACATCTGGAGGGACAAGTAGCCTTGATCTTGGGGATTAAGTCTGTATTTTCTGGGTTATGATAAAGTGTACTTCTGTGAGTCAAGGTCTCTATTTTCAGGGTTCTATTTTCTTCCCCTGATGAAAAACACTGCTATATAGACCCACTTCCTATTTGGATGAAATAGGGTCCATTTTGTTATGCCCTTCAGTGTGTTTTAGTAACCATCTTGCAGACTGCCTCATATTCCTTAACCACTACACTTCAACCCTGAAGATGATGGCAGCAAGTTCCTCTGTAACATTAGTATCTGTGTACAAACGGCTGTGCTATAGCTCAAACGGTTAGTTGCTGGCTTCCCACCGCGGCGGCCGGGTTCGATCCCGGGTCTGGTCAAGTGGGATTTGTGGTGGACAATGTGGCGCTGGGGCGGGTTTTCCCCAAGTACTTCGGTTTCCCCTGCCAATTTTCATTCCACCAAATTCTCCATCATCATAATCACCTGGGGCAGGTACAATAGGTCAATCAGTGACCACTGTGCCAAGTGGTCCCAGTTAGACTCCACCCCCCACTAAGCGAATTTAAAAATTTAATCTGTGTACATGATTATATATGATACCCCAGAAACTACAAATTTCAACCATGAAATCGATGCCTCTTATGTTGAGGGCCAAGTGGTCACTTTCCTTGCTGCTCAACTAACATTACAGGACTTGAACACTTGGATGGATGACTACTATGGAACACCAGTTGTCTATGGTTTCTTGGTACATGTGATGTTCCTTAAAAGGGCTACTCTGATAACATGTCCCTGTCCATTATCTTTATTTTGTTGACAAGCTCCCAGTCCCCCTTCCCCCCCCCCAAGGTTATCATAAGCACAGGGAGAACTATACCTTTTTTTATGGCTTAACAGCGCTACATAAGCTATTTAGTATCAGGTGAAATGAGATGACTACATGAAATGAAACAGAAAGGAGGCTGCTTAATTACTGAGAGATAAATGGACCTTCACTGTCATTCAAACCAGATATTTTAAATGCAGCCATTGGAATTAAGCTGCCCAAATGAATTACACATGCAACAAACCTCAAATCAGCATCTTTGGAGCCAACAAAAATCCATTCCTCGTCATCTCTCTTTTCTTGCTGAACAATAGTCTGAATGGCGTGTCCAACAAGTCCAGTCCCACCTGTGACTAGGACCACTTTCTTATCAGCAGACATACTGCACTGATCAGCTGATCAATACCTGCATAAACAATGTTCAACTTCATCTTATGGAAGCATAGATACATAAACATAATTTCAATCTCATAACCATTTAACAGAGTCCACTTGCCCATAGCATCACTGCATTTTCAAAGAAATATGTCTTATGAGCACATTTTTGGAGCACTGTGTACATTCATAAAAACTGGGTTTGTCTGTTTCAAAGTTTTAGTTCTGATAAAAAGAAAATGTTGAAGTTTATTTAACTGGACAAGACATCTACACTAGTGGCTCTCTCTCTTGTTTGCTTTGGATTGCAGGTTTACATCTTGGCCCAGAGATCAGCACCCTGAGATTCTTCTCTCAGTAAGCAAATGATGGGATAGCACTGCCCTATCTCAAAAAGAGCCATCACCACTTCCTTCCCTAGCTTTTCCAATTAATCATTCAAAATCATATGCCTTGTGCAATCAATTTTCACATTCTTACCCATGGATGACACAAATTCACGAGTCAATACTTCAAGTACAGCTGAATTACAGGCTGAAAAATGAAACTAAAATGTGACCTAACCTCAATTTGGGAATACCATCATACAAAATTAAATGCCTATTAAGGGCATAATTTGAACTAATATTCTGAGCTCAGACCACATGCAAGCTTACATGAAACATACGTTTAAAATAATATATCATGAATGGAAGTATTGTAAAATAAGTGTAAAAAAAAGGTAAAAAGTTTAGTCTCTCTAATAGACGAAAGAACGCTTCATAACCATAAATACACCACCACCGCGAGAACCTCAAATCCTACATATTATCTTCACGTTGGTCATACAAATATTTCGTTACAATACATTTACCAATTTTAAACAATAAGTATTACGGAATATTATATTTATGTCTGCCGTAAAAATATTTCCTTATCTCGTACCCATAAATAATTATAAATTATCTAACAGAATAATGAATATTTCTCCTGTGTTCATTTGTACGTATTACTCAAGCAGAGCATAAACGTGCCAGTATAAAACCGATACAACTTAGCGACATCTATAACCTTTCTCAACAAGGTCCAGAGGGTCCAGGGCTTGAAAAATTCCTAAACTAACTGGTGTCGTCAGCTGATAAGACAAATAAAAAATAAACTCATTCTCTTAATTACTCGTGTACCTGCGATTACCATATTGTACCTTATATTGCCTCGTATGCTACTACGTGCTACTACACTTGCAGTCTTGCAGTGCTTGCGGCCCTGACAGTAGTTCCCAAAACTGAACAGCTGTTCTCTTGCAGCGTTTGCAGCCGGTGAAGAGCTTGAAGAGCGGTGAAGAGGGTGAAGAGGATGGCACGTACAAGTAGTTTCAAAATCTAATTTTCACTGGAGTCGCATCTTAAACAATTAATAGAATATGGAATCATCTACTTGAAGTAAGGACTAATTTGTTATAGGTTACTCGATTTTAATCTTATACATCGACAGAGAAATCAAATACAATAAATTGAAACTCTCCATAATTCGAATTGAAACGTTTGCCCCAGCGACATCAGTGTCACTTCACCGTGTTTTGTTACTCTCACCCCCAAAAACTGAAGAAAGAAAGATAATGAAGTGCTGAACATAACAACGTCAGCAAAAGAAAATTTAAATTTAATTATGGTCCTTCCATTCAAAGAACTAATAGCATTGAAAATAACGCTAGTGCGACTTATCTCAGTCACATCCAAAGAAAGGGAAAACGAGAGGAAGGCTACCTTCATTAAGAAGGTTGTTAAAATACGGTTCCATGAACTATGCAAATGAAACGAAGATACTTAGTTGCATATTGCAAATAGCAAAGTTAGGATTACTCCTATTAGTTATCCCTGGGTATTACCCAGCCAGCATGGAACCTCCATGTACAGCTCATTTGGCCTGAAAAATTCCACACTTCCACTAGTGTTAGGGGACTGAGAGTATGGAACTGCTGAACCTCAATTGAAGGTTGAAGTGTGAGGGCCGGATTTTATGGGTCAACCCTTATACACATACACATACACATGGAACTGCTGATAGTCAAACAGTCAGTAACACCTTGAGCCCTACCACATTCCTCATGAAAGGGTTAAATGATATCTTACCAATTTCTTGAAAGGGTCACACTCAATTTCACTATGATAATCAGATGACTCTGACTTTGCTGCATGCATTAGAAACACACCTGGTAGGAATCCTGTTCACTTTGCAGCACAAACTACTCCTTTACACAAGTGATTGGCATGGCTGCCAGCACTTAGGGGCTGCACAGTGTGTATTAAATCAAGTTTCATCAATGAAAGCCATTTGTTTCTCTGCTCTTTGTGTCACTTCATATCTGGTACCTCAATTTGATAGCATTACTCCTTAAATATATGGGTACAAAAACACAGATTTCACTGTGTTCCTTACTGTTCTTCCCCTACAATTTATTTTTGTCCATGATTTATTTAATCCGTCTTGCAGTGCATACACTCATTTTTCTCCTTCTCTCCCTCGCACTACATGTTTCGGCATAATAATGCCATCTTCAGGTGCTTACTTATCCACGTCAAACCAGTTCATTGCATGCCATGTTCACACATTAAAATAACTAAAATATGTATCTATCATATACATTGTCCAACGTTAAAAATATTAAAATTGTTCAGGATACCACATCGCTACGTCGCCCCTCACTACGTCAGTCACGCCCATTCTCCTTTGTTGGAGCACTCCTTCACTATCTTGTGTGTNATTATAACAATTTATTTTTGTTTAAAAGTTGGTGCCCTCTCTCTCTGCCAATTTACCTTCTGTACCTTAAAAATACACGGTTTTCTTTTGTGTACACACATGTCATTGCTTTACCTAGGGAAACTGTAAAATCATTTTTTTTTCTCAGATTCATACAGCTTCAGTGCACAGGATGTGGCCTTTTATGCAGGTCTTGGCCCCTGCCACCAAAAGCCATCTTAGTGGGAAACTGGCCCAAAAAATCTGTTAAACCAAACTTGTGATTCTAGAACGTTTGTTGGTCAGGAACTGGCAGTAGTGTGTTCACATGTGATGCTGTTTCATAATCATTTTAATGTACTTCATGAAATGGATTTTCTGAGAAGCTGGTAACTCAACTGCTCAAAAAATTCTCCAGTTGTTACCCAAAGGTACTGTCACAGTTTTATGGAGTGTGACTATAGACGAGTTTAGGAGATTGATGACTGGATTTATTGGATTTTTGATACAGTGTGTGATCCCACATACATCCAGTCTCCAGTAGCTATTACTTGCTAGCAGCTTCATTGGTGGACATTCCCGTTCCTCTGGGTTCCCAAATTGTCCTTGGCCTTAGCTACCAGCTTCTACCAGCAACAGCTTACAACTGAACCCCAGCAATTCTCTTAACTCACCAACAACTTACTCACTCTTAATTTGTCCTGCTTATAACATCTCTATTGCTGGTTACAGACTGCTACCTGGTAAAAGCCATTGTATAGTTGCTTATTTTGCAGTTGTTGCTTAGCAGCAGGTCTATATGGCACAGTATATTATTGTATTTGCAATAGCTCATTAATGGACCCTGTCTTGAGCAGCCCTTCAGTCCATGTTAACATTCTGTAAACATCTGAAGATATGGTTCTGTTTTCAATAATATGCTTAAAAACTTGCAAGAGAGTCAGTGATATGGGACAAACATGACTATTAAAGGATTAATGTATAATGTGAAATGTATGGAACAGTGAGACACAATAAGCAATAGTTTATTGTAGCAGAATACATCTTCAATCAGCTGAAGTGAATGTAATCAATTCCTTCTTGTAATTTTAATGACTTCAGATTTTCCTCAAAACTTCCTCCTGTCAAGTCCTGCAAAAAGTCAGAAGCTTTGTGACAGATTACTTACATGAATAAAGAGTACAGAGTTAACATCTACCACATAGTGAAAGCAATGTTTATTGTGTATGGAATTATTTTCTCTGTGGTCTAGTGGTCAGAGTTTCTGGCTACAGATCCAGAGGTAAGGGTCCATTCAGCCCCGTGAGGATATTTGAGGAGATATTTCAAGGAAACAGCGGCTCCGATCTAGAAAACTGAGATCAACGGCTGTGGGGATCCGTTGCGCTGACGTGACACCCTCTATCTGCAAAAGTTGGCACTAACTTCGCCAACAAGCGGTAGTCACTCAGTTGGTACAGTTTGTTTTTTTGTTCAACACAAACTGAAACAGCATTTAGTGTAGAGAAAAAATTTTGCGCCTGCCAGGAACTGTCAAGTTGCCCAGCATAGCCTATTGCTATACCAAATGAGTTATCCCGTCTCCTGTCTTGCTTTCCCAACTACTTCAGAATCAAATGAGATTATGTATGTGCAAGAATGTAAGGTGGCATAACAGCAGTAAATTTGAAAGAGGCAAGATGTACATTTTGATCCCTATGCATAAACCATAAACTACATAATGAGGAGCTTCATAACCTGTACTTTTGCTGAATATTATTAGATAGATCAAGTCAAGGAGAATGAGGAGGGCAGGCATGGAGAGGGGAGCGAAGTGCATGGTTTTAATAGGACATGGAGGAACGAGCCGACTACAAAGACCTAGCTATCATTGGGAGAATAATATTAAAATGGATATCAGAGAAATAGGATTGTGGGGTGTGGACTGGATTCATCTGGCTCAGGAGAGCAACTAATGGCAGGCTCTTGTGAACATGGTACATAACCTGTGTGTGCCATAACCCCCCAGGAATTTCTTAAGTGGATGGGCAACTTTAGCTTCTTAAGGACAATACCACAGAGATCAGTTAGGTTTGCATAAACTATCAGCAAAATGCACTTCTTGTGATGAATATGGGAAAGCTGGTTCATGGGCTACACTGACAAAGGGGACACAATAGCTAATAGATACTCAATTGGGTGGCAAAAACAGAAGCTGATAAAATAATTTTTCATTAGCTACGGCTTTGGTTTGGTTTTTGGAAGCAAGTTCAAGAGAGCTGCATCCTCAACCCACATGAGAAAGACTAAACGTATGAGCCAGTCAAATGACACACTGAATGTGCACCACCTGCAGGATCACATTTATGGTGTTGTGTGTGTCTGACCAAGATAAATGACTAAACGTTTCAGTGCTCAGAGTGAAAAGTCAGCCTGCAGTATATGCCATGTTTTCACATTTACCAGACAGATGTAAACTTCTTGCATCAAAATACCATCACAATATGGGAAGGAAAACACTCTCAGAGATGTAAGTGCTGTACATTTGGGTTTATATGCATAATATTTTGTTTTATTTTGGGAATCTATCAGACTTTTTGGAAACAATTATTTTTATGAAGGGTATAGTATTCTAGATTGTAACGCTGTAATTCAGAGACAACACTCTTTGCCTCCATCTTCAGGATCGAAGAATAAGCTAAGTAAGAAATCAGCAAAAGCAGATGGCTAGCTGAGCTGAGGCGCTGTACTCCTCCAAAGTGTGAGGCTCTCTCCAAGTTTCACAGCATTACAGCCCTGAGGACTGTACTTCTGATAGTCACAGATGTAAGAACCTCAAATCTAACAATGATTTTTATACTAATGAAAAAACTGCAGAATTTGATAAAAGTATTTGAAACTAAATGCATTAATTGAATATCTGAGCACAAACATTTTGAAGGTATACAAATTTTCTTTCATATCAAATTAATTACTAGTTAAAACCCAGGTTCAAAATCTGGCCACAGAACATTTAATGCTTTGCATGCTGCAAGCCAATTAGACCAGTTCAACATACCTGCATTAAATCTGACAGAGCCAAAGAGGCTGGCACAATGTTACTCACTTTGCAGACAGTTTCTGTCAGTTGATGTTATCAAGTTATATATAGGTCAATGTTTAGAGCAAAGAACAGCCTTTCATGCTTGTATTCCTGCTGTCATTAGGTTATCTGTAAAATTATTTTGGCAGTTTTTGTGTGTCTGCATTCATCCTGCCCCACCCCTCAGAAAGCCAACCATGGTGTCCTAATTGCAGAGGAAGGTAACATCCAGAAGGTTAGCGAGCAGGGCAATGGCCCACGTAAGCCAAGAAGTGAGGTATCATGCCTAGGGATGCATGGCACTGGCATGGAAATGATCAAGTGTCATTAATGATTCCACTGGAGCACAGGGCTGCATCCCATTGTATTTATGTCCTGAATGCATATGGGGCACTGCAGGTGGTGACTTCTTAGATCCTCTTTACTCATGGGACCATTTATGGATAAAAATCTGGCCTGAAAGACTTAAAAAAAAAGACTCTCTTGCAGGGAGATCCCTACAAGAATAGACTCTTCAGCAGGGGGCTGGAAAGTCTGGTGCAGTCAGCAAACCTGCTGTTGAGGTTTCAGCCAAGGACAAGGATGAGCCAGCACTTCTGACACACCACAGCAGGGATCTAGCGGTTCTAGTACACCTGCATAAGGAGGTCTCACACACTTAGCCTCAGAAGTAGGCAGGCTCCACCTAGTAAAGCTAAGACAAGCAGGAACTGCGGGCACCCAGCAACCAGGGAACAATGGCATGCCTAAGCAGGGAAAAACCTTGACCAGGACCACTAAGAGGCCAAGGCCTGAGGGTAGTATCCCTACAGGAGGAGTCAGACCTTCAAAATGGTACAGGGACCTATAAGGAGACTCTGACCATAGCTCAGTCAGTATACAGGCTACAGGCTGGACAGCCCAGATTTGATTCCCAGCAGTGCAAGATTTTCCTCTTTGCCACAGTGTCCAGACAGATTCTGGGGCCTATCCAGACTCTTATGCAATTGGTACGGGGAGCTCATTCCCCGTGAGTAAAGTGGCAGGGGTGTGAAGTTGACTACTCACCTCTGTCTAGTGCCAAGGTCAAGAAAGGTGGAGCTATATCACCACTCCCCCATATGTCTTTATGGCATAGTGCTCAATTATTTCAGTAAAGGGGCAAATTTACCTTTTCTGTGTGTCAGCTGACCAACATCAAGGTAGGTATCTTCAAGGAAAATTATCCTTAAGATATGTTGACATAATGAACAAGAACTCATCTTTGAAGAAATGGGTAGGGTGGGGTCCTTCAATCTGGATTGATATGCACTCTAATTAAAATGTTCTTAATTTATTTACTTCATCCATTCCTCTTATACCATACGGTGTCGAGGTTTTTTTTTATCATTATACAGGTGGTAGGACTCCTTGGATGAGTGATCAGCTCATTGCAAGGCCTCTACCTAAACACAGGACAACACAAACACAGAATAAACACATACACACACCAAACATCCATGCCTTGTGTGGGTTTCGAACCCAATATCCCGGGTTCTGAGCAAGCAAAGACAATACATGCTCTAGACCGCTCAGCTATGGTGACCGGCTTTTTTTCTTAATACTTGATCAAAATTTAAATTTTCATTTACGTCAGTCACGAATGATGTGAGATATGGCAGCAGTGGCAGTGTTATACACTTGTAATATGCTTGTTCTTCGGATTTTTCTAGAGTTTGCTGGCGGCAGCAAATTGGCTCTTTGACAATGATGGGGAACCATTAATTTCCCGACCAAGGGTCATAGCTCAAGCGGTTAGTCACTGGCTTCCCATCGCAGTGGCCCGGGTTCGATCCCGGGTCTGGTCAAGTGGGATCTGTGGTGGACAAAGTGGCGCTGGGGCAGGTTTTCTCCGACTACTTCAGTTTCCCCTGCCAATCTTCATTCTACCAATTGCTCCACAACCACCCTCACCTATCATCTGGGGCTGGTACAATAGGCCAGAAGTGGCCGCAGTACAAGGGACTCAGTCCCAGCCCACTAGCAATAAAAGAAAAGGGTCACAAGTTCACACACCCTGTAACATAATATGAACCACATGTGAGGGGTTGAAGCATTTTTTGTAGAGTCAGTGACCAGGCAGTGTCTCTGCTGGTCACTGGAAGAGAGAGCTCAGAATGGTTCAGGTGTGTTTGGTGCCTGCCTGTAAGATATGTAACTGGTTGACCATGGTACAATTATTTCAATAAATAGTGCACAATATACAAATTCTTTTGACAACCGTTCAAGATTAAATCTGGACTCCTTCAGCATTCTCCAACATTCAAGTCCCGCTCACATAAATCAATCAATCAATGTTTCTGGCTCCCTAGTTTACCGCCATGTTGACACATATTACCTTTATCCCAATACTTGAAGAAATTCAGGTGGCACCCAATAACTCAGTTATTAAAAACAGGTGAAAGTTGAAGGTAAGTGTCAGTGAGAAACTCACTGTTACCACAATATACCTTCCATATGACTTGGGTGAACCACTGCCAACGGAGAGGCACTGTCGACTATTGCTTCAGTGCAAGAAAGCAACTCATTGGTTGTGATGCAGATGCAGACCACATTAGAAGGGAACTCTGACACCAGTTCCAAGGGAGATAGCCTTGTGGAATATCTGGTGATTTCAAACCAGCATATTAGGCAACAAGCTGACCTTTGTGGCTTGCAACACGAAGGAGGTTACTGATTCAACATTAGGGGCCAATAAAACAGGATACCGGCTAAGTAAGTGGCATGTATCTGATAAGCCATCTCAGATTACAGGTATATATGCTTTCACATAGGTAACATAGCTATAACAAGAGTTATTTCAGGGATCCCATGAGGACCAACTGGGAGTCATATAAAGACAATCTAAGAGCAAATCTTAAGACTATGTCACAAAAAATATGCATGATACAAGGCACAGGTCTAGCTGGTGACCAGTTGCAACATGCAATCATCTCATGCTATCACAGTGACTGTCCAGCCAGGACCACTCACCTGCCAAGAGAAATGGCCCAAGGGGCAAAACATGAAGCCTATTGAATGTAGGTAAGAGGACAGGACACTGGGACACCTGTTAGGAAAGCCAAGGGGTCCTCATGGAGGACATACTGCCATGAGATTGCTGATGCAGCGGAAAGTGCCAGGATCGATGATCATCATGGCAAAACAGAGTTACTACTATTAAGCTACCTGATGGTCAGAACACTAGAAGGGAAAATCTGAAAGCTATTCAGAGTCCACTTTCCAGACAGGGTTAGGGCAGGGACAGATGAACCTGAATGTATGCAGAATCAGAACAGGGGAGACTGAAAACTGGCCAGGAATATAACGAATCTAAAATTACATGGGCATTACATACCTTTAAACCCTTTACATCAGGATGAATAGGTGAGATTGTATTGGTACTCTTGCAGCAGGGGATCTATGCTGCAGATTTACAGTCTGGAATATATGCCAGTGACTTGGAGATAGGTCACAATGACATCTATACCAAAGCCAGGAAAATCTGATTATACTGAAGATGAGGCTGATCACGCTAACAGCCCATCATCTGTTCTGAAGACTTTAGAGAAGTTGGTGGACAGACATATTAGGTACAGTGTATTAAAGGAATATCTTCTGCATCAATATCATTATGTAATTCACAACGTGGGAACAGGCACTGCAAGTGCTACTGAACCCAAATAAAGAGCCTTTTAGGAGCCTTCCTTGATGTAGAGGGAGCTTTTCTGACAGCACCTCATTTGATGTAATAGCACAAGCTGCTGGAAGGCACTACACCGGCCAAATGCAGGTGGATCTGCCCCGAGCTGCAAAGCTGGGATACCTACATTGCCAGGAGAAATCTTGAGGGGATCCACGTGGAGGTGGGGGTGCTTTCACCCCTGCTGTGGAGCCTGGTTGTGGATGAACTTTCATGGGAACGCATTGATTATGACTATTATGCAACAGGATATGCAGATGATGCTGCAATATAATCAGTGGAAAATTCCTTCAGGCTATGTCAGATCCAACACAAATGAAGGCACTGGAGCTGGGGTACGAGGAAGCTTAGCTTCAGCCTTGGGAAATACATCAGAGTATTCCAGGCAGAAGGGTATGCCATCAAGGCATGTGCAGTGCAGGATCTAGATAGAGGCTATACATCTATATTGACTCAGACCGTCATGCTCCAATTAAAGCAATTGACAATTAAGAGACCAACTCAAACCTGGTCTGTGACTGCCATCAATCTCTTATGAAATTTGCAGAACATAACATAGTTCAACTGATATGGCTGCTAGGTCACAGAGGTGTTAAGAGTAATAAAACTGCCAATCAATTGGCAAGACTGGGATCTGAACCTCCTTTTACAGGACCTGAACCAGCAAGTGGCATCTCAGTAGGTGTTGCCAAGAAGATTGTCAGGAACTGGGCAAACAGAGACCATAAAAAAATACTGGGAGTCCTTCACAGGATTCAAACATGCAAGTTTCCTACAAGGATCCACATCCAGAAGAAGTAGGAAACTACTGGAAATGAACAGTAACCAATTATGATGAATGACAGGACTCCTTACAGGACACTGTCATCTACGAGTAAAAGGACATCTTTTCAAATTGGGATTAACCAATAATCCCACTTGTGAAAGGTGCCTGGATAAAGATGAATCATTCACACATGTCTTATGTGATTGTGGGGTACAGCATATGTCACCCAGGATGTTACTTTGTTACCCATGTGATGCCCCTTTAAGATACTACACTTCATTTGAAGTGCAGGATTGTTGAGGTGTTGAAATGGGGGGGAGGGATTCACAATAGATCACTAATGGTTGTGGTACAAGGACTGGTCAAGGTTCACCCCTTAGTCATTCATTCATAAGCTCATCTTTGCATTTCTAACAGGTAATTCTAACAGTCAAAGGGTTACATTTCCCAATCTTATGCATTAAGAGTCACTTTAAATAAAAAGTTTATCCTTAATTCAACATCTGTTGTTCCATAATTCTGAGTACAATTTGCATGTCTATTTGCTTTTCTCTTATTTACACATTATAAAATACGATGTACCAATGAGAACCATCAGAAAAATTCTGTACGTAGATTTACTTGCAAAGTGTTCTGGAACTAAATCGTTCTCATGTGTAATACCGATGGAAACTGGCTTGGAATTAAGGAAATGTAATTGTACTTGTAAAAAATATGGATACTGAAGAGTTTATTTAGTAGTGACATTAAAACTAAGCAGCTTACCAGCTTAACACAAATTACTAGAGGTGGTGTGACCTGTCTGAAGTGAAGTATGGGAATGGCGCGTTGAGATTGGTGTGGAGGTGAGTACGTTTTCCCTACTTTGTTAACATCAACATCACAGAAAGCCATAACTCTGTCTTGGAACTTTGGATGAAGTGACCGGTACAGTCTGCGTCCCTGTTTGCCAGCATTCCAAATGCTGAATTTTGGCCATGTGCTTAGGACATGTTCCTGCAGCCTCACCAAGCGTACTGACCAGATTGTTGTCCTGTAAACACAATGTACTAATTACAAATTAATGTTGACACAGAATTTAGTAGCAGATGAAATACTGTATCAGAGCATCATGTGGGGCACTTAATGAATAAAAAAGTTGTCAGCAAAACTGGGTATGCAAATAATCGTATACAGCGACCCCAAGCTGAGTGTCACTTTTATTATAGCTGAACTCCTTTTTACAAGGATGAGACAAGTTTGTGGTACATTCATAGTCCTCATTTGGGAACATATTTATTTACTCATTTGTACTCCAATAAGCAAAGCAGTCAGTTAACTAAGAACTATTTTTTCTTTAGTTATGGTTTAGCTGAGGCTACATAGATTCAAAGGGGAGGACAGTTAATGGATAATAAACTAGAAAGGATTTTGAAGGAAATGCTCATAGCCAAATTTAAGGTATTATCCCAGCATATGCCAGGAGAGATTAAAAAAAAACTCTCAGTCATTATACCAAGTAACTGAACCTGTAATTTCCCATATAAGAAAGAAGCATTACTGATAGGGCCAACTTTCTTTGTAAACTCAGCACAAAATTCTCTTCACTTAGGACTTTTCCTCGGTTTTGTGTTCAGGGCTCTTCTAGTAAAACACTACACAGAACTTTTGTCTTCACACCACAAGTGAATGGCATGTGGCCATGCAAAAGACAAGCGAAGCAGCAGTGTGAGTGTGGAGGGATTACTGCTGACTATTACCGGATAATCTGTTTTGTACAAACCAGGCAACAAACTGACCTACTTCACCTTTATGCACATCACACAACCAAGTGGATTTGTCTGTATTTGTGGCTCCAGTCGAATAATGGAATATTATTTCTGAGTGCATGCCGTCACTCGTGGTACAAGAGCTTGTAACCTGTAAGGCACTTGAGAAGCAATGTGAAGGGCACATACTCATGAATTGAGAATGTTGTGGCATTCTGATGGTAGCGATAGATAAGCAGACATTCTGGGACTTTGCAGAGTTCTCCTCCTTTATCTAAGTGACTGTAGAAGAATATCAAGTCTTCTGGAGTACCTTTCCCTTCCTCTGAGAAACCTCCAACCCTGCAAAAACCAGATGGGTAGGCAACATTTCAACACACTAAGCTTCATACTTTCACAATTTAGGGGTTACTATTCATGGGGTTTGGATTGGCTGATTTGATTTATTGTGCTTACACACTCAACTCATAACTACAAGTAATACAGTGCTATCGATAATTTTCACACTTTAAGATTGCACCCTCTAGTGTCCTCAGTCTATTACAGACTCCAATAGCTGTTTCCTGCGACAGATTTTAACACAGTCTCACTAGCACATATAAAGTCTTCAAATCACACGCTAAGTCTTCTCTTTACAGGATGATTATGAAGTCTCAACTGAGCTCTGTTATTCTTGGATCCTCGTTATACAGCCTCAGGTCAGCCCCAACAGAAAGCACTGTATCCTAACAATTTCTCTATTGTCATAGAGGTGTGATTACTTCACAGTTGCATAGAAACAGCAGTTCTTCTATTGTTGCTTGCACATTCCTTTCTGCAGCAACCAATTTACTGAGTTGCTGCCTTGCAATGAACGCCTCCTCTGGTTCCGCTATTCCAGCTTTCAGGTGCCATGTCAGAATATTAAACTCACATCTGCTGAGGGCCCGAATGACAACACAGGCAAACCAAGTAACTGCCTGATGCAGCACAATTTTTAGAGTAGCACATTTTATGCAATCTTGTTCTTATTTTAATGAAAATTAATTTTCTGCTAATAGTTTGTTCATATCATGCCCATTAACAGGCAGTAATCTGATATGTAAACATGTTATGCAAAAATTAAAATGTTTTAGGAATTTTGACTATTATGGTTTCCAACATAGTGTCCGGGATTACTATCTTATAGTAACAAAGGTTCAAGAAACATGATCTGTTTCCAGAAATTCTTGTCACATGACATAGCATTTAGGCTTGCACCAGCCCTGTCCGCTGGCCAGGAACAGGGTGGCCCATTTATACGCCCAGGCACTGGGTTCCCTTTTCGTCGCCTCTCACTTATAACCTCTTGGAACAAACCACATAGAAAACACAGCTCTTTCACTGCTGTAGTCCAACTGTAGCATTATTATGAATCTGCTCCCTGGCAACAGGAACATATTTACCAAGCCATTACCCAAAAATTGGTGTGATGTATTTGCCTACCTTCAATTCATTGCAGAGTAACGGGTCTACATGCTACAATATGCATGGTAATTTGTAGGAACATACCCATGGTGTATAACTAAAGTCACCTACACAGTCGCCATGGAGCTGATTCAAAACCATTTGGAAATTATGCGGTCAACTTCAGGCTTTTACAAACTGTATTCCAATGGACCTCATCCCTGTGCACCAATGTTTTATTATCTATCACTGTGGTGCCACATAATGATTTTTTGTTTTTCAAAACTTCTAGAAACAAACCCTGGATGATACAACAACACAGTATTTACAATAAAGGGGTGTACACAAAGGAACAAAATTTGGTACTTTCAGTTGAAAACTGGCAATGTATATACATCTTTTTATTCTTTTACACCAATCATTTTTATCTCATACTGGCATTGCTGCTGCTACTATTACTAGTACTAGTGGAGAAAAGTTCCAGATCTAACACTAAATTTCATCTGCCATAAGTTTAGCATTGTTTTCATGGTATTAAAATTCACAGCAGGTTTAAAATGGTATATGTCTTGAAAAAATCTTACATTTTCTTCAAGCACCTTTGGCACACACTGAAACAAACTGAGAATGTAACGCAATTCAACCCATGCCTCTAACCTAATTAGATACCAATCAGATGAAAGTGAAGAAACAAAACATTGTTACAGGGACAATCGCTGAACAGAATATTTGATATAACAAATGACAGATTTGTGGGATCTTTTAGATTCTTGTATCTTCCCCCCCCCATAACTTTTGAAGCAAATTATGAGTTTTATAAAACAGTATGAACATTATATTTTAATCTTCTACCATCAATAACATCACAGAAGATAAGACTCAGGTCATCTGCCTTCCTCACTGACTTAGGCCCCCTGAGGCTCATCTTACATTGAATGGACAGAAATCCCCTTTGTCAATCAAGTAAAATATCTGTGTAATCTTCGATAAGAGGGTTACATTGAGACTACACATAGAAATGATTGAAGCCAAGGCCATCAGAACATTTATTGGCATCTACTCTCTATTCAAAAGGAACTGTTTAAGCACAAACATTAGTCTCTATAAGGCACTGATTAAATCAGTAACAACTCACACGTGCCCTGCCTGGGAATCAACGGCAGACACCTGCCTCTTAAAATTGAAGCACCTGCAAAGCAAGGCTCTCCACACCATTGAAAACTTTCCAAGCTACACACCAGCCTGTGATTTGAACACGGCTATCAACCTTCTGTGTGTGTAAAAATAAAAGTAAAGGTGTCCCTGTAACAGGCCGTGGAGGCCCATAGGGTTGTGAGATGTTGAGGCTCCCACATTTTCTAGAGAATTGGCTCATAGATGATAGCAAGGTTGTTAGCCCTACGTGCCAGCTACCCTTTACCCACAAGAATATTCCTGGTACTCATTTCTGTTAGAGGCTGAGACGACACCGGGGCCATAGTGCAGCTGGAAGGATTAGGTCAATTGAAAAAAATTCAATGACCTCATCGGGGCTTGAACCTGCAACCTTCCAGCTTGTAGCACAGTGCCTCAACCAACTACGCTACCGCGTGCATGTATATGATCATATAACAAATTGTGCACGTGCCAAGCAGAAGACATACAACATTATGAGAATGAACATATTCTCAACATAAACACAGAACATATAAGAGGCTTAAACTTGGCGGCAGTCAAGCTTATGACTGTCCAAATGACTAAGCTGCTGTTTTAGCATAAGATACATAAGATAGACATGATCTACTCTGCAAAGTCTGTACTGACAGAGGACTTGTAATATGGTGCACAAGGAAGAATTTTCAATAACATGCTACATGTGCAGTACACGCATTTGACTAAGGTGAAGCCTACTCATAAGAGACAAACCCATCCTCTCGTGTGTGAGGATGTTACATAAGGACTATAACCGCGAGGGTTCAATTGTCCCACACCCCCCTCCCAAAAAGAAACTCTGGTCATTGGCCTCAAGGGGCTAGGCGCCAAGATGAAATAACTGGTGGTAAACTGCCAGTCATAAAGCAACTCTGACTCTGACTCTGCCTTTCATGAGTTAAGTGTGCAATAAATCCAATAATCAATCCAAACCCAATGTATAGTCACTAACATGTGACAATACAGTTCCTGACAGGCCCACCATATAGACTGAAGCATGTGACACGCTTCATAACTTGTTTCTAGAACATGTTATTTTCTCCAGATATATTTTTTTATTTATTAATTAAAGACTGGGTAACCCAGAACTTAATTACAATTAAAACTAGTTGGATAACTAATGATTAATTTTTTTCTAAACCTAATATACTACGTAAATTAAAACTAAGTCACTTCCTCTGAATTATTTAGTACTTCAACATTTTACTAGTTTGAACGGTTTCTTCCGTTTGAGTCGTCTAATGATATTGTTCATGTTGAGAAATCTGGACGCTTCAATGTTGACATGGTTTTGGAGTCTCTTTTTATGAGAGGTGGTGGACTTAGCGATGATATCTGTAACTGTCTCAATCCCATAGTCACGATGAAGGTCACTGTTATGAACGTACCATGGTGTGTTGACAATACACTTTAGCACTTTGTTCTGATAGCGCTGAATCACTTGAATATTGGATTCACTGGTGTACCTCCAGAGCTGGATACCATAACTCCAAACTGGACATGGAGTTTGTTTGTATAATGTAAGTTTATTGTGGATTGATAGCTCAGAATTGCGTCCAAGCAACCAATACATTTTTCTGAACTTATTGTTGAGCTCATCATGTTTTTCTTGATATTCTCTTTCCACCGTAACTTGGCATCTAGAGTTATTCCAAGATATTTCGCTGTGTTCGCATATGGAACTTGAGTGCCATTGATGAAGATTGGTTGTTGTGTAATCCTCTTGTTTGTAAAGTCAATATGTACTGATTTGGATTTGTTGAGTTTAATTCTCCATTTTTTTGTCCAGAGGGCGACCCAGATATTTAAATATTAAAATTTCAAGACTTCTAAATTAATAATATTAATAACAAGCTGAGTTATGGTTACTGTTTATGAACTAATTTAAGATTCTATTACATCCATTATGGTTTAAAACAACCCACCTGTCAAACACACCCCTTTCACAGAACCAAGTTGGCATCACAACGGTTGGTCCATAAGAAGTATACTGCTGGTGATAAAGCTGCTGGTCATCCAGTGAGTTGGCCCATCGTGTGAAGCGTACTGTGGAGTCAGCAGGCAAACGATGGAAACCACATCCCACAATCTGCAACAGTTTAATGTTTCATGAACACATAAGTAGATCCCAAATTCCTGGACTTTTCCTTGAAGATGACTGTCTGCTGGTATGTGATGCAACGCGGTCCAGTACAACATTACTAACATTTCTGAGGAACCTTTCACCTGAATATTCAGGGTCACAGAGTAATACCTTGAAGTAATCCATGACTGCTATTCACCATCATCTTCCCATCTTAGTTAGTTATTTAGAGAGGGTGGGTTTCCCCATGCACCGTGACTAGTTTGATCTATTGTGCTTCCCTCTATGATATTCTACCAGTCTCTATACCCTACCGATAAATGGTGTGTACCATCAGTCCCGCCGAGCAAGCGAGTTCGGCCACTTGCTTAGCGGTGTCTATAATGCTTCCCCCATCTATCAGAGGCCTTAGAGACTATTGTTGGGCGGGAAACATCCTGGAATTTGGCTCAGTGATCCCCTTTGGGGATATGAGGTTCTTTTACGTGCTGTAAAGTTACGACACGGGACACACAGCTTAAAGTCCCTCCCGGAGGACTTACTTAACATATTGTAACATATAGACCCATTGCTAGGCAGCAGATTCTTAACAAGCAACGACTGAACTACAACAGTGATGAACGGTGTTTTTACACAGTCCACGCCAAGGGGTTATAAATGGACAAGTTTAGAATTTAGCTAGGTTGTGGGGTATTTTCCAGACAGTATGGACGAGAGCAGAGGACACTGTTGGGATCCATTACCACGAAATGACTAGCAAAGATTTACATGTGCTGCAGTTATGCTGATATTTAGAGTGTGTAAACCAGTGAGGCTGTTATAGTTACGAGATGTGTGTATAAGTGGTCAATAAATCAAGGTCAACAATCCAAACCCCATCTATATTTAGTCATACATATGACAATATGCCAGTTGAATTAGTGTCAGTGAATAAAGTAAGAATCAACCCACTTCTAACAGATACTTCAAGAGAAAACAGCTTTTACAATTACGAATGTGGTCTTCTTGCCCAATACATACTACAGTTACCCATATATTTTAGCCAGGATTTATGAGTAGTTGTAAATTTTTCTGTTAATGTAAGTTACCACTTGTTGTCATGCAATAAGCATTCTCCCTGTACATACAGTATTCATCTGTCCTTCATACTCCCAAGAAACTCTCCCTCAAATTGTAACTCCCAAAAGCTTGCATTTGAGGAAATGAGCCATAACTAAAATGCTGCATAGCCAATTGCTTTACTTACTGCATTGGTGTTTTTCTTGGCTGTTTCATACTGATGGAGGATTCGGTCTGGTAGCATGATGTCATCCTATAAGAAAAGCGGGAAAATTGCACACAGATGCGAGAGTGAAATGGCTTCAGTCAATCACGGTGTGTTTACTCAAGTCAAAGTTATTCTAAACCAATGGTCAGTTGGCCAGTCTGTCTTGGAATATAGCACCCATCTGGGGCTTAAAACCAGATCTTTATTACTGTCAAGACACTTGAAGGTTTGTTGATGTGAGGCACTCTCTCTGACAAGAGGACAGATCTGTTGTTTGCCAGAGTCACAGTCAGCAGTAATAAGTCTATTGTCAGTTGTTTACATTTTACATGTTATTAAATGTAGTAAGAGTATGATGTAACACAAGCTGCAGTACTGACAGAGGCCTTGTGTATATATATACAACATATACAAGGCCTCTGTCAGTCCAGGCTCACAGGCTCAGTACAGCTGATCTTGTGTTTACTGATCTTGCAGATGTAATTTAGAGCATTCTTGTGGGGGAACTACTAAATAATAAGAACTGCAACTTGTGTTACAACATACTCTTACTACAACAGAGATGCCAGACTTCCAATATCAAAACAAAAGATCCCACTTCACAGTAGTGGGTGACTAACTCTCTGTGTAATAAAACCCAAACTTTCAGTGCCCTCACCACTGAAACTCCATCACACTGAACACAATCCGCTTTACATATTCACAATCTTTCAAGTGTAAGAACTCCTCAGTTTATGTAACAGCTGGATGAAACTGCATATCAAACGTACGGAAACACCATACTGAGCATTTTCTTATCCCCACGAAGAGTGACAGCAGATGCACAGATGAATCTGTGCAGAGGGGACAAATTTTCCCTTCTCCTCTCGCATTTCTCCTCTGAAACTCAAATCTATCTATCTATCTATCTCCCCCTCCCTCCCTCTCGATTGGCCAGCACACAATTCAAATTAAAGTCAAGTGTCTGTATAGTTCACTTTGGGACTCAAACCACAGAGTTTGTTTTATTTTCAATCACATATTAAAATTAAGTCATATTTTTCAGACTTGCAAATACCAAGAAGTACCTGTAGCAGTGACAGGAGAGGAAGATACAGCAATAGTAGTAGTGGCAGGAGAGGAAGATACAGCAATAGTATTAGTGGCAGGAGAGGAAGATGCAGCAATAGTAGTAGTGGCAGGAGAGGAAGATGTAATAACTGCAGTAGCAGTAGTGGTAGTGGTGGTAGCAGCAGCAGTCCTATACACAGTATATTTACATAAGAGCAGAGAAAACAAGCACTATGGTTTATGATATGCAGCAATAACATGTACATGCACATGCCTTACTAAAACAAACTGAAGAGTTCTTACCACATCCTGAAAACAGAGGAAGTGCCCTGTACTCTGTTCAACTGAACGGTTCTTTGCATACCCCGCTGTCAAAAAAAAAAAGAATTCATAACTTAACAGGCATGGGAAAGTGTACTTCAAGTTGGAAGACATTTTCCAGATTAATTACTGTGATTTTACATATCTCTTTGGTCTTTACATTAATGTGTTGCTGATGTAAATCTACACAGCATTAAATGTGTAATATTAATAATTAAACTGTGAACATGATATTACTCAAAAAGAGATCCTGGTTTGTCCCAGGTTATGGTAATTAAAAGAAAGTATGCCATTCTGTAAATAGGCTATAAACCATTACTGTATTCCATGAATGAACAAACAAAGAACGTTCACATAAGCACAGGACACACAGTAGTGTAGATGGTTGAGGCACTATGCTACAAGCTGGAAGGTCACGGTTCCAAGCCACAATGAGGAGGATTTTTTCCATTTACCCAATCCTCCCACCTGCACTATGACTCTGGGGTCAACTCGGCCTCTAACAGAAGTGACTACCATTAGTTCCTCGGAACTCTAGCCGTGGTAGAGGGGCCATACCATCTCTCACGGGGCTGGGTTAACAGTCTTATCAGCTTATGTCAGTGTGGGTACTACCAGTTTGGAATGTAGCATCTTGGAGTGTGGTCAGGTGTATAGTACGTTATGTTGCTTGTTAGTTGGTACCAGTCATAGCGATTGTATTACGTGGTGTTCATGTCACTATCATGGCACACAGACAATCGCATGGAACAATTCATACTGTGGCCAGGGAAGTAATAGCTAATGTTTTCCGTTCAGGGAGTAGCTCTGAACGTCACCACAGCAAGCGTACAGCTTCGCGTGCTCCACAACAGCATTTACCTTTCCGCACAGCTATAGTTACAAGGCACTAACTACACCATGAATCTTCCTGGGAAGTACAAGGCAAATGACACGTAAGGCTGACAACCTTAGAGCCATCTGTGAGCTGACTGTCTTGACAAAATGTGGGAGCCTCAATGTCTCAGAATCCTATGGGACTTCACAGCCTGTTACAGGGATACCTTTACCTTTACCATATTCAGTTTAATATTTGAATCCATATCACTGTATTTCAATATATCAACTGATGTATTAAACCATAAGAATACAACAAATATGTAGTGTCTTCTTTGTTTTTTAAATGCCGAATATTGTTGTGTAGACTGCATACCTTATGTACATTTGTGTATCTTATTTATGACAAACAATGGATGCACACTATTACGAAAATACTTATACATGTTACAGAGACACATGCACATAGAGGTGACCATATTGTAACATGTCACAATATATTAATAACTTAAGCCACAATAATAAAAGTACAGCAGTTTCAACTATAGTTTTAAACACTTGATGATTACCATATTGGTCGAAACATGCAGTGAAGAACTTTTAAAAATTTGAAAGTTGGTGTGTAAAACTTTTAAAGTGAATAAGTTTTAATAAATTTATAGGAAGACATGTTGCACGTGAGACAGTGGAACCAGCAACATCTGATACTAATATAATTTATTATACAAAAGAAAATACAGTTTATCTAATGGCCATGCTAGACTTCATACAAACTGAATAATTTTTAAAAAAATAAAAGAAGGCAATGCACACAATAACTGGCAATTTATCCCCCTCACAAAGAAAGCACTGGATATTTTTTTTTTCCTTGGCATTACAGCTCCAGCAGGCCTAGGCCTACCTCCATGAAACTCTCGTTCACTTCGGTTTTCTAGATCTTACACACTCGGTAGGACTCCTTGGGCGGGTGATCAGCTCGTCGCAAGGCCTCTACCTGTACACAAGGACAGAAAAACGCACACAAACATCCATGCCTTGGGTGGGATTCGAACCCATGATCCCGGCTTCCGAGCGAGCGAAGACAGTGCACGCCTTAGACCGCTCGGCTACCGTGACCGGCTAAGCACTGGATATAGTAAACACAATATAATAAAGCACAGGGATGATTCAAACTTTGCTTTCTACATCTCTATACAATAAAACTGTAATGATGAGGCATGATATTATGACACAACAGTGTGCTGACAGAGGGCTGAATATGCTCCTTGCTTGTAGTACTAACTGCTGATATGTGGATATCAGTCACTAGCTGCTGCCATTTCTAAGAAAAATGTTTATTTGTAAGGGGTTCTTGGGATCTGCACTATTTTGTATTTTTCCAGCACCAGTTGTCATGACTGCACTGCATTGTGGAGCCCCACGTACATGATGATGATGATGATGATGATGACGATGATGACGACGATGACGATGACGATGACGAAGATGATGAAGATGATGATGACGACGATGATGATGATGATGATGATGACGATGACGACGACGACGACGAAGACGATGATGATGAAGACGATGAAGATGATGACGATGATGACGACGACGATGATGATGATGATGATGACGATGACGATGATGACGAAGACGATGATGATGAAGATGATGATGATGACGATGATGATGATGATGACGATGACGAGACGATGACGATGATGAAGATAATAATAATAATAATAATAATAATAATGTCATCATCATCCTGATGTGTATGGAAAACCTAAGAAATATCCTATGTAAAAGACTGTATATGCAAATATGGATTTGGATATGAACATTCACGAAATTTTTCATATGTGTTTACATTAAAAGCAGAAGCAATTAATGGATGATCAGTACTGTGTAATGTCAGGTTTGACGTTCTCAGTGTTGCGAGTATGAAGTGTATGGTGTTCGAGATTATAATGCCATGTAATTTCAAGAGAGCCCAATGTTTTGAAGGGTTGAAAGTAGGTCAAGCAAGAAACCAGCAGTAACAAGTGGTTAAGTAGCACAAACCAGACGCAGAGAAACAGCCATGCAGGTCACTCTGCTTGCCACCTGCCTCTACTGGTTTCTTGGCTCACTTTTCAACTCTGAAGATGGAAGCAATCAAAACATTCAGCTGTCTTCAAGCTACACAGCATTACAACCCAGGTCACAGTCCTGATGTGTAACACTCAAATCCAACATAATTATGTATTTATTATATTATGATGGTTTAATACAGAAATTAATTAATCACATGTTTGGTTTCTAGCATTGATAATGTGATATAAAGTAACGGACACAATCCAGCCCTGTGACATTAAGTGTACCTCCTCTTGGTCTCAAGGAATTGTTCCTGGATGCTGTAAATCTGATGCCTGCGGTACTGAATTCATGCTTCCAGTCTTGCAACATCTCCCATGTCCGATCAGTGCTGGCATCATCATACACAGATATTTCCAGTTTGATACATCCCACAGCTGTCTGCAGCTTTATTGACTTAAAGCACTCCTCAATCCATGCTTCCCCATTGTAGATGGGTATGATCACTGACTGAAATGATAGCACATATTAGGACCTGACAGAAGTGTTTGGTGTTTCACAGCAAATTGTTAAGTGTCTATTAATTTAACAACGGTTATCTCTATATCCATCAGTACACATACAATAATTCCACTTGTCAAATACAGTTCTGGTAAAAACTGAACGATGTATTACTATGAAGACTAGTCTTGTGGGATGTGAGGCCATGTAGTTCAGCAGACGGGTAGCAACATTTCACAGAAACATGTTGCCCCCATCCAGCTTGGAAGCTGGCTGTTCCTCTGAAATGTTCGTACCTACCTCGCAAACTACATGGCACCATATCTCACAAGATAGAACTCTCCACAGTAACTACCCAAAATCTCAATACAATTACCAGTTTATATGAAGGTATGAATAAAGCATATATATATATATATATATATATATATATATACATGTTTCAGA